>NW_012153175.1:477703-493471 GCF_000956105.1 Propithecus coquereli | reverse complement strand
AACCATCTTATGACACATTTTAGTGGTCTATTGAATTTGAGAGAATTTTATCAAAATGTTTATATTTTTTCTGATCTATTTTCCTTGTTTGAGATATTCAGAATATCCAGTTATAATGATCACGAGTCCCAAATAAATAATACATAATCATATGACAAACCTGAGAGACTTTTTATATAAATCACTATGCTAGGTGTTTGAAGCTTGGATAGCTTGCACAGAAAGGACAAATAAACAATCAAAAGTAAAAAGCAAATTAGTTTAAAACCCATATTGGCAACCGCGCTGAGCTGTATATCCGCTGTCTTTCGCCTGTATTTGCACAGAGTGTGAGTTGGGCACTGCAGGCGAAGGCTAGGTGTGTCGGGTGGTGGCTCAGAGAGAGAAACAGCACCTTAAAAACTGTGAATGAATTGTGAGTGAAAACCCCCGCCGGTCCCAGCATCGATGATGTGCCTCTGTGTACAAAAGACATTTTTGTTCAATTGGGCTGAATAGTTTCTTATAAAAATGCTTCTTTAGTTTCATTGTGTATCTTTTCTAGGAAAAGAAAAAAAAAATACCCTCTAGAGCAAAAGCGGTTTATCTCGCCATGTCTTGAAACAGTTTGGTTCTGCCGTGTTCTGTGGGGGTATCACCCCCTCCCCAACCCCCACTCCATTTTCCCCGAGGCTAACAATTTTATATCCAAAGTAAATCTAGCTAAAATTAAGAAACAGAGCATACAGCTGCCCTTACTCGTGGCCCACAGATGTTACCAAAATCTGATTAAAAAGCCCTTAATCTCCTGCTGCACCTTTTCATTAGTGCAGTAATCATTTTTGCCAAATATCTAGCCGAGGCAGGAAAAGGAGAAGGAGAGGAGAAGGTTTGTGTCACCAGAATCCCCGCAAATGCGCGTGGAGCCTAGTGGGGAAAATGAGGCGTTGAGGTAATCCAAGTGCTGAAATATTTTTGCTTCTTTTTCTAGAAAATGTGCAATTTGGTCAGGCAGAAAAAATTGAACAGAGCCTTCCAAGCAATAAATCACTGGATTGCTGGTGACATTCATACAATGCGGATATAGTGTTAACTGTACGAGTCAGACAGCGCCTCCTGCACCCAGCCTGTCCCTAAGAGGTGACCTTGTGACGGTGTGGTAATCAATCATCCTGGCGTAGGACACACTGTTTTTGTTTAATATTACACTATTGGAATATATAGTAAACAAAGTGTAGAGGAAATTTGGAGAGCAGGCACTGTATAAGGGATGCTGTGATTTGCTAGCTGCCTGCGGAGCATCCCCTCCGCCCCGCAGCCCGCGGACAGCTCGTTCACCGGCTCCTGGCCTTAGACATGGCGCGTATCTGCATCTCCAAGGCGGCATTTCTGGCACCGAGCACCGAGCACGCAGACCGTTGTTAAAATTTTAAGGTGAATAAAACCAGAAGTTTGTAGAGGCTGGAGATACAATTTACAGCCTTCGGCTGGAATAGATTTTTGAGGCTCAGGCTTCCTCTCCTCTCTTTGTTTTTCCTTTTACACTTCCCCTCAGTATTTTTCCAACCAAAATACTTAGAAAGAATGAAATTTTATTTCAGAAACACAAATTCATGCATTCGTCTTGACAAGTTCATGTCCCCCAGAATATTCTGGAAAGGAAATGAACCAGGAATGGTGTTTAGTGTTTTGCATGGTGATACAGGCCACCTCCTCCAGGCTCCTTGCTTTCTGTTTGGAGAATCTTTTGTCTTTCAGGTGAGTCCCGCACGCGTAAAGTGGGAACTCGGGGCGTATTAGCCGGCCGGGCCCTCGTAATCCGTGTGGATGGGATGTGGCAAAGTGCGCCGTGATTCTGTTTGTGAGGAACACACCGACACACCTCACTAGAAGAGTCCTGTGGCCGCATTTGTTCAGGGTCTAGGGTCATCCGTGGGGATCTGGAGCCTAAGTTAAGGGGAGAATTGGACTCGAAACATACGCGGAGAAGTTTTCACAGTCCATGGAGGTGGCCTGTCTTAGTTCACATCACAGCCGCATGTTTGCTCCCCAACGTATGGGAGTTTTCCCTGTTTTTCATGGAAAAGCAGCAAGTCAGACACATCCAGCTGCTTTTTACAATGTGGGTTCTGGGCCCTCTCAATGAGGACGATGATCATACAATCCAAAGGAAAACAGTGGTGGAGTCTTTAAAATCAGTGTCGTGAAACGTGCTCAGAAATATTGGACAGCCACACATTTCCCGTGTGGCACGGAGCTTGTTTCGATTGCTGGAAACAAGGTTCCAGGATGACACACGCACGTTTCTCTCGGAGCACTGTGAGTAGCACCGTTCTGGGGGAAGGGGGTGGGGACGCCGGCAGACTCGGGATGGTCAGAGAGGCGATTCCAGAGAGATGCCGGGTCTGAGGGAAACCCTTGGATGGTTGGGCAGTGCCAAGAAAAGTCTGGAGAAGCAAGAGTTGGAGACCATACGTGTCCATGCAAAAGGGCCTGGCCACCGAACAAGATGGGCTTGGTTTGGTCAATGTAGGTTCCAGGCTGACTTAAACAAGTTAAGGTGGTTTAGTCACCTTTTCGACAGTGAGTCAGTCAAGATTGTGTGTGTGTGTGCATGCGTGTGTGCAGAAAACTTTTATCAAGCCAGAAGGAAACCTCACTTCATTTTTACATCAGGCATCCTTCGAAGAAGCAGCGCGCAACATATTCGCCAATGGGAGGAGGCATGCAGGGCATGGAAACAGAGATAAATAGCCCCTTGTCTGGGATCAAAATTGCCTCTGGGAAGCAAGCACAGAGACTGGGGGAAAGAAGGAAAATATGTGAGGGGCAAACACACACACACACACACACACACACACACACATGGTCCACTCCTCATCAAGCCGTCTCCAGAGCACAGTCCCTGGCACCAGGTCGCGCAGGTTCTGCCCAGGTGCGGGAGGTGGTCCCTGCCTCCCTGTGGCCAGTAGAAAACAACTGAGATACGAATGACCCCTCCCTTTTCTTCCTTTGAGGCAATCCAGGAGCCCCAGTAGCAACGCTGTGTCTGTCTTGGTTAATTCAAGACGTTTTTAAAAAATCAGTCATCAGTAAACATGTGGTCTTCCAAACTGTCTTTGAGGAAAGAAATTGTAGCCCATGAAATATTATAAACTTTTAAGTAGTAAAACCTCTTGAAAAGCTCTGTCACTTGGAATCTGCTGTATTTATTTGTTTTCCTTGTTGAAATACGTGTTGTTGTGTGCTTTGTGTTCGTAGCAGGGAGATTTTATCTGCTCTCTGATTAATCTAGCTCCATGGATGCCCTGTATGGTTATATTAAATATGTTTTCCTTCTTGCCTTCCACACTTTTTTCTTGTTGCTGCTAAACCTTCCTGGGGCAGAAGTTGTTCTAGGCATCATGTCTCAATATACAATTTTATTCTTGAAGAAATGCTACTGTTCCCCCCACCAGGGGCAAATTGAGAGCAAGTAGTTTAATATGCAGCAAGAAATCTACAGACAACTGAATCCAATTTGCATAGCTTTAGCAGTGCTAAAATTCTAGTCTCCAAAGGATAAATGCAAAAAAAAAGTGGTCTATCTTTGTGTGTTTAATTATCTGACTTTAAACTAGCTAAGTTATAATTGCTGCAATGAGCATTTTAAAAATTTTGGGCAAAAGCATTGAACATTTTTCAAATTACTGATAAGAAAACTATCTGTGCAAATAAAAAAACACATGGAAAAAATAAGACTATAGAAATTCATTTTCTGGGGGTGGTTAAAATGAGAGGTGACATAAATTATTAGCATCTTGTAATTCTGCTTAATCCACCAACATTCCCAGAAGTATCATACTTAATATAAATATGTTTATGTAGTTTTTAGAAACAGAAAGTTAAAGTATGAGACAGAATACCATCTCTTCTCATTAAAGATGCTATGCATTTATTTTATAGTTAAACTGTACAATATTTATTTGAAGGGCTAATCATATATTTAAGAAAGAAAGTCAAAATATAAGATTGATCATTTAGCCTGGAAATTCCTCACAAACAATAAAAATGGAGTGTCTATAAAAAATGTATTGTTTTCAACCTTAAGGGAAGAAACAAATGTTATTCTTCAAATTTGCTTTTCCTTTAAAAGTGTTAAAGGACTGTGTTTGTGCACTTTGTGACTCCAGGAGCAATTTATTGATTTAAAATAATAGTAATGTGCACTTTAGAATCTTACCTCTGAAGACCTTGAACATGAAATATTCTAAACAAAATATCAAGAAGAGAAATGTTATTCAAAGCAATTTGAATGTGAATATGTTCCAAGATTCCTTTTAGGGAGTGTGTATCTCTCACAAGTGTTGGTGCAAAGAAAATAATTCAGACTTTGGTCAGTTATCTTTTAAAGAATGAACACAAATTAAGGACTTTGTAGAACAGGAAACATTTGTTAGTCTGAAGTAACTGACAAAGAAAACGGCAAAACGTTTAGAGGATTTTATCTTTTGTTTCATCAGCTGCTATTGTCAAACCTGCTGCTATCCATCTTTAGAGAGAAAAAGACGGCAGAATTATTTCTTTTGTATTAAGAAATACATTGATAAGCTTCATCAAGTATCCATATTTTCAATAGTTTTTTCTAAATGTCAAAGGCATTCCTTTTGCATTAAATAAAACTGAGATGAGAGAGAAGTGGCTGGCAGGTTACCCGGAATTCAACACACAAATACCATCAAAGCCGTGTGGGTTCCTTCGCAGAATCACATTACATACCTATTGCAAAGCTTGAACTCTTTGGGGAATGTTCATTTTCGCTCCAGTACCGTTACCGAGTCCCACCTCCTGTAACAATAACGGGTGCCAGGTAGAGTTTGGACTAGACAGGATTAAGCTATCACCCCCCCTGCTGTGTGTTAATTTATTGCTTCAGACATTTTCATATCTGATTCATTTTCACCCACTCCACCGCGATTGCACAAAGTTCTCAGTCTCTGCCAGTCCAAGTGGCACTGGAGTGCGAATAGCTGGCACCGTGAAATGGCTTTCTTCGCAGCGCACGGCCCAGGTACGTCCTCGGAGAGCGCAGCTGTGCTCGCCCTGCAGAACCGGGAATAGCACGCGGGGCGCGCCGGCCAGCCAATATGCCTAGGTGTGACACAAAAGCCAAAATCTCGGCTTTTTAGTAAACAAGAAAGGAAATTGTGATGCTGCCGAGATCCCAGTGCTAGACGTCTTTAGGAAATGGTGTGATTTCCTCAAGAAAATACAGGGTCACAGCTGCTTGGAATTTACATCAAAAATAGCTTCTCCCTAGTTTTGTTTAGCGATTATGTAGAACCTGCTGGAAAGGTGTTTGTTTCTGTTTGTCAACTGAATGCTCGGAGTCTCCCCTCTCCCTGCAGTTCTGCCCCAGGCTCAGCTGCCCGTGTTCTGGAGTTGGGAGCAGAGTTAGACCCTCAGGAGGCCGGAGGAAGGGCCTGGGGGAGATGAGGCTGTGTTTTGGTGTTTCGGTCCCCTCAAAAATTCTCTATGCCGATTAAGAACCAACCAACCACACAAACCAAGAAACAAAACAAACAAAGAAAAAAACAGAAAGACTTAATTTGGTCAGTTAGATGGACAAGTGAAGGAGAAGGTGTTTGCAAACACGAGGGCAGTGGAATAGCCATAAACGGGGTGCATGGGAAAGCCATTTGTACCTCCACGATGGTAACGCCACGTGCTTCCATCCGCCAGCCTGCGTTTGCACGCCTTCGCAGGGAAACAGGCAGGTTCCTGATAAAAGCACCTGGTGGGGCTCCCGGGCTCCCGGAGAGGCTCAGACCCCACCCCCTGCAGAGGGAAGGCTCACGGCTTCTGAGAATAATCGCAGAGGCGCTGTTTTTTCTGTGAGCCCACCTCTCCTCGTATGCTGGTCCTTACAACTCACCTGGGAGACGGAGCTCGAAGTCTGCCTGGAGTTTACACTGAAGGCTCCCACTGAAACAACTGACAGATAACTGGAGCAAATTTTTACTCTTTTTCCTTCAATGAACAAACACAAACCTCGTCACTCCAGGTACAATGATGCACGACCAGTGAGTGTCTTTTGGGCCTTTCTCTTGGGCGACCAGTTTTAAAAATCAGGCCACGACTTTTATTAGCATAACACGCCTGCCTCGCTTGCCATTTAGGAAATAATTGCCGGGTCACGTGCTATCAGTGACACAGAGCTGGCACTGCCCAACATTTACAGGAAAAAGAAAAGGGCTGCAGAGCCCTGTTTTTTTTTTTTGTTAATATTTTCTGTTTTTGTTAAAATTAAAATGCTACTGTGAACGTATTGAATGGCACAGGACAGATGCTGATGTCTAACGCACGGATGTACAAAAGCACGAGCATACATGGAATGTCTGTATAACTGGCTTCTGTGACAAGTTAGGTTTCCATAAAGGAAGCTTCTTAAAAGTAACCAATTATCAAAAAATCAAATGCACTTAATATGAAGACACGTGTGTCCCTCATAGGAACATGCAAATGCCGGCAGGAAAGTGGGCCCAGACCTGTGTACACAGAAGTCCTCCGTTCAACTTTACTGAGTTTCCGCTAAGGTGGCAGACTAAAGTGATTTTAACACTTATCAATTGGATTTATGCTTTCTGTGTCATCCACCCTGTTTCTGACATGAGGAGATGTTCAACATGAGGGATTCATTCAATGATTTTTTTTAACTACACTATAAAACATTTTAGTCTCCTCTCTTTCTGAAATCCATAAATGGCTAATTTAATCTCATAGTTATACACTTGGAATCCATGACTTTCATCTGCTAATTATTTGGCAGCATCTGAGTGTTTTAAATCACTATGATATATTGTGTGACCAGGACGGCCGCCTGAATCGTGTGGAGATAAACTCTGGCCTGTGGCCCTGCGCTTGTCCTGGCTTTTTCGGTAAAAGCATAAAATCTTCGACTGTGGGAGGTGCAGTTAGGATGAGGCCGTGTTTCGTGCACGCTGCCTGTCGGGCCCAGAAGGATCCAGCAGGCACACGTCGCCGGGCACGGGGGCACAGCAAAGACCAGGAGCAGGAAGGTCATCCCAAAGTATTTGGGAATCAATGTAAAGTATTTCCACAATTTAAAAAGAAGCAACTCAGATTTAGGGAAAGTGTTTTTTAAAATCTTTAAAATCAGCTTTTCATTTTTTTCTCCCTGCTGAAGAAACTCTGTCTCAATAACAATCTCACTGGAAAATAGCAAAATACAGCTCACCCCTGTTTTTAAACCCGAGAGTCTTCACCTTTCAGAATGTGATAACCAGTTCAATTTTAGTGTTCATGAAAAAGATGGCTGGGTTTATTTTTGGCCTTTGGAAGGCAAATGGATCATATCCGTACCTGGGAGGACAGGAGAGCTCAACATTGTGCCTGTGGAAACCCATCCTTTGTGCTCCCCTCCCCCGGCTAATTAACAGCGCGCCTGCTCGCTGGTTGTATTTTATCTGCAACTTAGGGGCTTGCTGCGGTTTTCTGGGAGGCTGCTGCTGACGGAGCCGAACGTCTGCGTGTCTGCTTGTGGGGAACTGCTCAGCACGGCGGGGACAGCTTGTTGTACCTCGCGCATCCACTGAGCGTGGGCCGTGGATGTGTCATTTCATACATCATCCCCAACTTGCAGCGCCGTTTCCTGAAGTCAAATCACCTTCTCCTTCTCCCCCATGATCACAAATCATTTTGTAATCCAACTCCCCGAGTCGCGTTAGGACGCGGGCAGAGCCGTAGAAGTCACAGCGGTGGTGCAGTCACCGGGATGGCTCGACTCTGCATCCGGAGAAATGTTTCAGCTCCCTACCTGGCTGAGACGTCGACACCACGGGCCACTGAGACTGCGATGTCTTTTTAATTTTTCATTTAAACATGATTGAGGAGGGAGGAAGAGAGTGAGTGAGCAGGGCCCCCACGTCTCACCCTCCAGCTCTCGGCCATGGGAACTACCCACGCGACAGGGCCTCTACGCCTGTTTCAGTTTCAGTCCCAGCCACGGAGGACAAAACATGGAAAGGCAAATTTGGGGGCCATGACCTCCTCAACAGACCCTCCCGTAGTGTCTGCTGCTGTCTGGGTCACCAACCAGTCCTGGGCGCCATGCTGCCCCTACAGCACTGGGGCTTTGGGAAGTGTGCCACGGGCCTCTCCGGGAGGGTTTGTCGTGGGCCACAGAGGTCCACCACCTCCGGGGCTGCTGCTGAATTACTTGCACGGGTCCTTGCTTGGCAGTCAAACGTCAACACCTGTGCTGGGTGGGGCAGGGCTCCGGGGATGGTTGGTTCTCTGCTTCTATATTTATTTTTAATTTTTTGAACATAATTTTTTCAAGAAGTATTGGAAGAAAGGCATAGCAGAGTAGAAAGAGGGAACTTTTCATTTTCTTCTCCCATCAAATAATGTTATTCACACAAACAGCTGTTCATATCTAAATTCTTAGTCACCCATGCACATTGGGGGACCCACAGTATTCTAGGAGCTTCAGTGTAACATGTCATACCAGCCTGAGTAAGCCAAGTATAAAATATATTTCTATGAAGGTGCCAGCTTCTGTGCACAAAAAGAAAATGAAGAGAAATAGATTTATTAACTCATATTTGGAGCTGATTTGTCCACCCTCCCCCAGCCTGTGTCATTAACTATAATAGTTATGGGGCCTGGGACATGGTAAGGATTTAAGGTAAGGATTTATGTTGGATCTTGGTGGCCCCAATTCCAATGTGCCAGGTTCAGATTGCTCCAGGGTTGGCTTCTCCCTCACTTTCTTTCCCGGTCCCACCTGGAGTATTAGCAAGAGATGGGAAAAGACAAAGGATTTTCCCCGTCAGCCTCTGTTGCTGTGTTTCCTGAATCTGCTCATAGTGGAAAGACGATGCCTTCTTTGTGTTTTGGAACATCAGGGGCGCCTTCCTTTGGTGAGATGACAAATAAGATAAGTGGCTGTCTCCGTAATCTATTTTGTTAGTCCCTGTAAAAACCCATTCACTAGCTGCTTCCAGGGAGCCTGCCACCAGAGGTGAAGCAAAATGACTCTTTGGGGGAAATAATTTGCTCCTAAATGCGACACTCTGCACTTGGCACAGCCAGTGCACCTCCTCATTGCTGCAGGATGCACTTGCCTTTTCTCCACCAGGAGAAACTGAGGCCCAGAGAGGTGGTGTGTGTCGCCCTGGAGCCGAGGAAAACCAGGCATGCAGCATGCTGTCAAGAAAGGCAGGGCGCAGGGCGTCCTGGAGCTGTGAGAGCTGAGCTTCTCCTGCAACTCGTCAGCTACACATTGCCGTGACAAGGGCCCGTCAGTGACACGTCAGCCTCACACCACCAGGGCCGGGCTTTCATGGCCCCAGTGAGCCGCTCCACCACCTGGTCCAGACGCCCTCCCCGTCACACCTCAAACCTCATTAGTGCCAGCTCAGCTGAGAGGGCCTCTTAACTGCCACACATTCAAAGCTGGAATTCCGGGTCTTAGCACTTATCCTGCTTCTAAAAGAGGAAGTTGGAGTTTATGCTTTAGCCTTGGATTCCAGATTTTCTCGGTGAAGAGGAAACTAACCATGGTAGGCTGAATAATAGCCCCTTCACCGCAAATATGCCCACGTTCTAATCCCTGGAACTTGTGAATATGTCACCTTACATGGCAAAAAAAACTTTGCAGGTGCGGTCAAGCTGAGTTGAGCATCTTGAAATGGAGAGATTAACCAAGTCCGCCCATGGATCACAGGGGCCTTAGAAGAGGGAGCAGAGGTGGTTAGAGGCAGGAGATGACAAGGGGAGCAAGGGATCAGAGAGATGCAAGGACGGGGCACCAGCCAAGGAATGCTGCGGCCCCCAGACACTGGGAGGAGCACAGGAAGGGATTCTCCACGGAGCCCTCGGAAGGGACACAGCCTTGCAGACACCTTGACAGTAGCCTTCTGACCCCAGAACTGTAGAGAATAACCCTGTTGATGTAAGTGATCATGTCTGTGGCAATTTGTTGCAGTGCAATAGAAAACTAATAACCAAGCACAGCACAGGTTCTACTTGGGAACTTTGAGCCTATGGTTCCCACTGGCCTCCAGCCCTGCTCTCCCAGCTGCTGTGCTCCTCTGACTCTGCTGAGAGCCGTGCGGTGTGTTGGGAAGAGGGAGAGCCAACTCTGACCTCTGTGGAAGGCGTGAGTCAGGCCAAATCATTTCTGAGGTTCAAAAGAGTAGGTTTTTGAGTTTGATGTTAAAAAAGAGTGTAGGCCTTTGTACTTACTGATTGGCTCCCTATGTGGTATTTCTGGCTGGGCTAAAACCCAGGAAGGTCTCATGAGAATGGCCAACCATGTGAGATTGTCCAACTAACGATATTTGGATAAATTCTGGGTAAGCAACCGAGTTTTTAGATGCTCTTCCAACCCAAACTTGGGAGCCGTGTGAAATTTACACATCATTCCTCAGTGGTCTGAGGGAGCGGTAGAGAGTTGTGAAACGGGAAACAGGAGAGCTTCCAGAGCAAACCCGGTCATGACCCTGGGGCAGGGGAAATTGCTTCAAACCCTATCGTAAATACATCCTGCTCCTCAGATGCGCAGCCTGCAAAGAGAACGGCGCTGAGCTGCTGAAGTGTGCACCCTGGGCAGCATTCGTGTGGACTTCAGCAAAGCTCTGTCCGTTTTTAGTGCATGAGTCGACAACGTGACCACATTGCCCAAAATATCCTTACTCAAAGCAGCTCCCAGGAGTTCCAACAACCCCCAAAATAAACATTTAGGAGTGCTGCAAAATCTCCCAGTTAATTATACATCTGTTTCCCACCTTGAATAGTCCAGTTTCTGATTTCTAGGCTTCCCCAGCATTTGCGAAATGTACCTTCTCATGAGATTTTTTTCAACCAAAGAGGTCTGGAAAAGCCACGTGAGTTGAATGAGGTTCACACATTTGTGTGAGCATCTTCTTTTCACTCAGCCTTTCTGGGATGGGGCTTCTCCATTCTGAACAGGATGAAGCATCCCTAGGACCCTATAGAGCTGCGGTCCCCAGACCCCCTGGGCCGCAGACCAGTACTGGTCCATGGCCTGTTAGGAACTGGGCCGCACAGCAGGAGGTGAGCAAGCAAAGCCTCATCTGTATTTACGGCCGCTCCCCATCACTCGCATCACCGCCTGAGCTCTGCCTCCTGTCAGATCAGCAGCTCATTAGATTCTCACAGGAGCACAAAACTTACCGTAAACTGCATATGCCAGGGATCTAGGTGGCGCGGTTCTTATGAGAATCTAACGCCTGATGATCTGAGATGGAGCTGAGTGGTGATGCTAGTGCTGGGGAGCAGCTGCAAATGCAGACTATCAGTAGCAGAGAGGTTTGACTGCACAACAAGTGTAATGTGCTTGAATCATCCCGAAATGATCCCCTTCACACACAACCCTGCAGTCCATGGAAAAATTGTCTTCCATGAAACCAGTCCCTGGTGCCAAAAAGGTTGGGGACTGCTGCTATGGAGTGTTGGTAACAAGCATTGTTTTTGTACCCTGCCCTTGCATTTTGGTCTTACTAATATAGCTTGTATGTGCATCATTTATTTTCAAATTTTTGACAAGCTGGTTGAATTCAACCAGCTATGGTAAGTTATGGTAAAACTTATTTATGAGATGCAACTTGTGAAATATACACCCACACAAATGCTCCTACAGAATCACTGCAAAGCATCAATTTACCTTTGAAAACACATCTTTGACTTTGCATAAGTTGTATGATATATTGTACAAAGAAAGTCAAAATAAAAATGTCCTAAAAATAAAAACTCAATTCTGCTAGCTGTAGCTACATTCGCACCATCCTAGCTGTTCGAAATGGTTCCAGGGTGGCCAGGACATTCCTGTGCCGTTGAGATTTGCAGGCAAAAAAACCAAAACAAAACAGGAGAGAGGGTCAATTTTAGGCTACTATCCCGAACCATTGTGAAATACTTGCTGCCAATTTAGCACAACCATAAAAGCCCGGACTAATTGACACTAAGTTATATAATGGGGATGCTCTGGGTTTTGCCAGGTTTTCAACGGAGCCATATCAGAAGAACTGGTCCCGGCTGTAACTCACCAAAAGCTGGTACTTTATTTCGTGTGTTACCTCGAGAGCGAAACTGAATTTAGGAGCCACATTACGGACTGAACGGACACTTTCTACAACTCAGGCACAGCCACAAATGCCATGAAATGACATAAAATATTTCTTAAAAATTATCAACCCACTAAAACACTGGAAGAAGAAACAAGAAGGAGAGTGGATCAGGGATTTGGAGTAGTCTCTGAGAGACAGAAAAGGGTGAGAATGGAAATGAGGAAAGCCTTAAGTCCACGAAGGAGAGACCTCAGAGACTGGGGACAGTGGGACTGGACCCCCGAGTAACTGTGCGGAGCAGCTCTGCAGGGGCTGTGCTGATTGGAACCCCCAGCCCCAGCGCTGAACATTGGGCACATTGGCCTTTGCCCCAGATCGGAGCCAGCGAGGTGCGGGGTCCCAGGAGGGTGCTGAGTTCCTCATGCAGAGGACAAGCGAGAACGCAGGAAACAGAGGGGAGTCATTTCACAAAGAGATGATGAGAGAGTGTTTCCCAGAGCTCAAGAAATACTCGAGTCTTCAGACTGAAAGACTGAGTGCTGTGCAGGGTGAGTGAAAAAACAGGACATCCGGCATCGTTGCTGTTGAATTTCTGACGCTGAGGGTGAAGAGAAACTACTGAGGGCTTTCAGAGGAAAAAAAAGCACAGTTACTCGTAAAGAATCAAGAATCATATTGACTCGAGTCTACTCACCAGCAACACTACGAAGTAGAAAACACTGGAGTGATATTCTCAAAGTTACAGAGGAGAAAGATTTAGACCCTAGAATTGTATACCCAGCCAAACTGGCTCCAACATGACAGCAAAATAAAGGCATTTTTCACTCTGTAGGGCCCCTGGAAGTTTCTTCTTTCTAGACTCTCTCTGGAGCACTGTATGGAGAGTGGACTCTGGGTAACAATCCAGACTGAGTGGGCAAGGATTATTACTGACTGAATTCACCAGGACCTTTCTCGCAGAACCTCAGGACCTCAGTTTTCTCATCCATAAAACGGGGGTGATAAAAGCCTCATTTACAAAGCTATTGTGAGGAGTAGAGAAAATGAATGTGAACCTGCTGCGGTGCCTGCTGCACAACAGGTGAGCAACAGATGCTTATGCAATGATTGAATAAGCCATTCTTTCCTGGCCATCCCCACATTCGCTAAGCAGAGATTCCCTGATGCTCAGGATAGAGTCCAAATCAATTCTTTGGAATTGTCATTTCCAAGGAAAGCAGAATTCTATGAATGTAATTGAGTTTATGCTTTCTAATTCTTAATTGTTCCATAAATATGATATGTTGGTAAGACCCCCCCATATTCTGTTCTATTCTTTGCTGTAATTTCATCTGTATTGCACATATTTGTATGTTTTTGTGCAGCAATGATACTATACATACAGGATTAACTATACATATAGAATTAACTAAATTTAGTGATCATAGTACCATTTTTACTGATTCTTTGCAAAGATTTTCACATCTGACTATTCTTTTAGAAGGGATAGGCAAGGAGTGAGAGATTTCTGTTTAACCACATTATGGCTTTATTTGAGATAATGTTCAAATCATTTTCTGCACAACTCATTTGAAGATGATTAATGATAGAGTATATCCAAAGAAAATTAACTTGTATTAAGTTTTGCCATCCCCAAAATGGTGGACCTTTTACATGCAGCTGACTAACATGGGGAGGATGAAGTTGATAAAAGGGTATCCTGAAATATTGTGAATTATTTTTCTCTTTGATGGTGGTGGTGGTGGTGGTGGTGATGGTGATGGAGCTTTTGAGAAGAGTTTCAATTTTATATTTAAAAAGGCAAAAATTATGCAGCTTCTATGGAAAATAGTATGATGAGTCCTTAAAACATTAAACATAGAATTACCATATGATCCAGAAATTCCACTCTGGGCATATACCCAAAAGAACTGAAAGCAGGGTCTCCAATTGATATTTGTACACCCATGTTCATAGCAGCATTATTCACAGTAGCCAAAGGTGGAAGCCACCCAAGTGTCCATTGATGGATGGATGAATGAATAAACAAGATGTGGCATATTCATACAATGAAATATTATTCAGCCTTAAAAAGGAAGGGAATCCTGACACATGCTACCACGTGGATAAACCTTAAAGACATGATGCTACTTGAAATGAGGCAGTCACAAAAGGACACACAATACATGATTCTGCTTACACGAGGTGTAAGCACTAGAGCACTCAAATTCACAGAGATAGAAAGAGGTTGTCAGTTGCTGGGTGGAGAACATTGGAATTTATTGTTTAATGGGTACAGAGTTATAATTTTGCAAGATGAAAAGTTCTGGAGATGGATGGTGGTGATGGTTGCACAAACAACGTGAATGTACTTAATGCCGCTGAATCGCACACTTAAAAATGGTTAAGATGGTAAATTTTATGTGTATGTAACCACAATTAAAAATAATAAAACAAGAAAAGGAAGAACAAATTGGGCTAGTTAAAAAGCTACTTAAAATGTGGATCTCGACATTGATACACATTAATCAGCACATATTTTACTAAAGAACACATGGAAAAGAGTAAATGGGAGAGATCTCTGCTTGACAACCTACCACCTGTGCGATCACGTATGCGGGCGCAGTGGACGCCCTCAGCGCCCCTTTGCAGAGCTGCGCACTCATTTCCCAGCTGCCGTGGGGTCGCTGCTAACAGCTCACAGCTGCCCCCGCCGGAGACCTGCTCTCAGCTGCTGAGAGCCTCCTTGCCAGGAAGATTATGCACACCCCCCCCCCCCCCCCACAGATGGCCTGAAACCTTCTGTGACTAGCCTCTTTTTACTCAACATCGTGATTTTCATCTACGTTGTTCAGTGTAGCTCTAGGATAGATTATTCATTCTCAAAGCTGTATACATATTCCTTGGAGTGAATATATCTGCATTTATTTATCCATATCCTGTCAATGGGCATTTGAGTTGTTTCAGTTTTATTTTCCTATGAAAAACAAAGCCACTGTGAGCATTATTGTTAAAATGTGCAAGGATTTCTTGAGGGTGGGTACTTAACACTGGATCTGTCGGGCTGTAGGACATGCAAATCCCCAATTTGCCAGATACGCCAAATTTTTCCAAGTGGTTGTACCCATGTTCACTTTTACCAGCAATATATAACATCCGTCATGGACCCCCACCCTTCCCAAGTTGGGGTGTTGTTAGTCTTCCAAGTGTTTGCCAATTTAGAGATAAAATGTGTCTCATTGTCACCTTAATTATGTTGACTACTAATAAGACAGAGCCCCTTTTCATATATTTATGTGTCACTGATATTTCTGCAAAATATCTGTCCATGTCTTTCGCCCAGCTATAATATGCTCTTTATTTTAAAGCCGTAGAGTGTACCTTGCATGAATCTAGCTATAGTTGGTTGATTTTTCAAAGCACAGAGTCCACAGTATGAACATGCTGTGATTTATTTGTGCGTACCCCTTTGGTAGGCTTCCGGTTTTCACAGACACTGCTGTTATGAACATCGGTGTACGTGGGTTTTGGTGAATACGTGCAGGCATTTCTGTTGGGAATACACCGGAATGAAATCGGTGGGTCACAGGGCATGCCTATACCCCACTAGCAGACAATGTCAGACATGCCCTCTTCTACCACCAGCGTGTGAGAGTTCCAGTTGCTCCACATTCCAACATTTGTCTCTTTAATTTTGACCATTTTGGTGTGTGTG
>NW_012153175.1:445087-477653 GCF_000956105.1 Propithecus coquereli | reverse complement strand
CCATGTCTTTCGCCCAGCTATAATATGCTCTTTATTTTAAAGCCGTAGAGTGTACCTTGCATGAATCTAGCTATAGTTGGTTGATTTTTCAAAGCACAGAGTCCACAGTATGAACATGCTGTGATTTATTTGTGCGTACCCCTTTGGTAGGCTTCCGGTTTTCACAGACACTGCTGTTATGAACATCGGTGTACGTGGGTTTTGGTGCATACGTGCAGGCATTTCTGTTGGGAATACACCGGAATGAAATCGGTGGGTCACAGGGCATGCCTATACCCCACTAGCAGACAATGTCAGACATGCCCTCTTCTACCACCAGCGTGTGAGAGTTCCAGTTGCTCCACATTCCAACATTTGTCTCTTTAATTTTGACCATTTTGGTGTGTGTGCAGGTTATCTGTTGGGTTTTAATTTAAATTTCTGTGATTACTAATGAGAATGAGAAGTTTTTTTAAGATTCATTCGCTATCGGATAAACTGTTATAAAATGCCTGTTCAAGTTGCTTGCTCCTTTTTCTGCCTGTCTTACTGATTCAGAGGAATTCCTTATGTATTCTAAATATAAAAGCTTTGTTAGTTTTGTGTCACAGATCTCAATGGATTGCTTTTCTACTCTGTTAATGCTGTTTTGATGCATGGGAATTTCTTAATTGTAATGAATTCCAATTTGTCAGTCTTTTTGTTTAGGTGAAGAGCTTTCTCCTTATTCTGTTTCTTCTAATCCTATTCTAGAAGTCTTTTTTCCTAAACCAAATTCATTGAGTTATTCTGCCCTGCTATTTTCTAGAAGCTTTATTGTCTTACCTTTTATGTTTAAGTCTACCATTTGGTAGTTGGGTATATAGGAGTTTATTTTGTACGTATCTCTAATTGTATTTAGAAATATTAATGAAAAGATGATAAAAGAATATTTGTTTTGGCTTTGCGCAATCTTCTAACAAATGTTTTTAAGTAGTTAATCTGTGTTGAATGTTTGTTAAACTTATATGCATCAATTGATATATTCACATGGTTTAAATATTATAATCTATTACATGTCTAGTAATATGAGAAATAACATTAATAGATTTTAAAAATTATATTATCCCTGCTTTTTTGGACCCATCTTACTTAGTCATGGTATCATATCTCTTTTAATGGATTTGGTGGGCTAATATTTCATGTGAGTTTTATGCTTATGCTCTTGAGTGAGATCGGGTTATGACTTTCATTTTTTGGACTCTCCTGGTCTAGATGCCTTTTGGTGACAAGGCTCGTCTGGTCTCATAGAATGAGTTTAAGAGCATTAACTCATTCTAGTCTGTGTAAGAATTCTTATAAGATTAAAATAATCTCTTCCTTCCTTAAAAATTTGGTGAAATTCTCTGGAAAACCATCTGGCCTGCTATTTTCTTTTTTGGAATATTTTAAAACACTAATTTTTAGAGGTCAAAGTATTTTCAGTCTTTCTACTTATTCTTGAGTCAGTTTGGTTAGGGATTTTTTTTCCCCAGGAATATTCCCATTTTATCTAAGTTTTAAAGTTTAGGGGCATGAAGTTGTTCATGGTATTTTAAAAATATCTTTTAAATATTTTTTAGATCTACAGTTTGGTCCCATTTTATTTCTAATATTGTTTGTGTCTTTTAGTTTTTTTCTTGAAAAATATTGCTAGAGATTTATCTATTTTATTTGCTTTGCAAAGAATTGGTTTTGATAATCTTTTATGTTTTCTTATCTTTTTTATTTCTTTCTACATATTCTACATATTTCCAGCTTTTCCCCTTTTCTCAAATAAGAATGTAGGCTTATATATTTCCCTCTACTTACTGCTTTTTGTGCATTACGCAAACTTTTATGTGTAACATTTTCATTATAAATTTTAAGCATTTCTCTTGTTTTCATCTTTGATAAGTGAGTCATTTAGAAGTATTTTTTTTACAATTCCAATGTAGGCTTTTTAGTCCTTTTTTGAGTGATTGTCCTATAATTTCAATGCTTTGTGATCAGCATTTGTATGATTCATATGATCATTTGTATGATGCTAATTTTTAAGATTTGTTGACTTTCCCACATGGTGACTCATTTCCTTGTATGTATGGGAAATCTGCCGTGAACTCATATTCGATAGACCATATTCATTGAAAATCCTGGTGGCCTAATATTTGTCTCTGTAGAAGATTTCTATTAGATTTTACTTGGGTCGGGAGCCAGGAGTCACCACTGACACAACCCGATTTTAGTCTGGATATAGCATCTCAGCCTGAATCTTGAGTGTCATTTTCAGCACTTCCGTCCTGCCAGCGACCAGAGCTTGGTCCCCGCAGTGCGATGCTGATGTCAGTTGCGGGGCTGTTCCCCAGCCCACGGGTGGCCATTTCCTGTGTGCTGGCACCTCCTGCTCTCCCCGCTCTGAGTTCACCTCTCACTCTGGGCTCTGGCTGCTTTCTGCACCTTCCGTGAGCCCAGCAGTGCGTTTACAGTGCTGCTCCCTGGAGGACCCGGCTGCTGTGAGTGGAGGGCTCTCCTGGGTGTCAAGTCCTTCCGGCCTCAGACGGAGGCTTTGGCCACCCGCCGTGGGCTCACCTGCACTCTGCTCTGCGTGGCTCTGCTTCCTGTGCACAGCGAGACGTACCGTCGGATTATTTGCTTGTAAACGGAGTGAGAAGCAGAATAGTCAGCCCCTTTGTATACTCATCTCCTGCTTCAGTGACTGTTTCAAACTCTTGAGGCAGAGGCCTTTTTCGAGCCCTCTCGCCTGTTTTCCAGGGTGCTTTTGCAGAGGTTTTGGCAGGTGCTCAATAAATATTTGCTGTTTGGCTGAGTCCAAATACTCCATTTTGTCTCCTAATCAGAATCTCTGATACGTTCACTTTTGTTTGCCAAAGAAAAGGAGAAATTAAAAATTTGTAAATTATGCAGACTGGGGATTTTAATATGCACAGGAAAGTGATGCTAGAATGAAAATCTGAATTTATGACATTATAGGAAGAAATGGATTATTAAACTACACAGATTTTTTTTTTCCATTTTGCAAAATTTGGAATTCAGTTCTGTGATAGGAGATTGTGGTTAAAATTGGCTCTACCTGCTCCAGGTGTTCTAGTGGACATGAATAGATTCAAGGAGATTATGGCAGAGAGATCCTCTGGTGGCCTCACAGTCCTGCGTCCTGGAGTTACCTGCCTATGGGATGCCCTCCCCTGGAGTATGGGCAGGCCTGTGCCAAGCTTCTAGCCCGTAGAACACAGTGACGGTGATGAAGTGCATGTGAATACATCATGCAGATTGTGGCGTCTGCCTTGCTGGCTGAAGAAGCAAGTGGCCGTATTGTGAGGGCCGCGTGGGAGAGTGGAGAGCAGCCTCGGCTCACAGCCAGCCGGAAACTGAGCCCCTCGGTCCATTAGTCACAAGGAAAAACTGCTCCCCCTGCCCCAGTTGAGTCCCCCCGAAACAAGTACCTAGGCCTGGCTGACACCTAGATCGCAGCCCTGCAGGGGCCCTGCTAAGACAGACCTGTACAAACTGTGGGACGATAAGTGTAAATTGTGTTAAGCCACTGAGTTGGGGTAACGCCGATACACAGCAATTGGCAACTCATAACGAATGACAAAGGGGTTTTAAAATCTCCTTTTAGGATAATCTGCCAATGTTTTCCAAAGTTGTATAGATAATAGAGGAAAAAACTCCAGTTCTTTCTTTATCTTTTGGCTGTAGACCCTAGACCAGAATTCTGTGACTATCAAATTAGAGGGATTGGAAAAATTGCTAGACCCTCTTGAAGTGTGAGCCGTGGATTCTGGGAGAACACTGGACGGTACCCAGTGGGTTCTGCTGTTTGTTCTCAGGGCACCTCCCAGGTGCAGAGCAGAAAGCTGCCGCGTTGGATGCGCTGCCGCTGTCGGGCTGCAGGAGGAGAGGCCATGGTCTTCCAGGCTCGTGGAGAAGCTGAAACCACAGCATCACCTGCCCTCGCTCTATTAGAGAGAATAAAACATCTGTCTAAATACTAGAGAGATAAGATCTTCGAAATAAAGATATTTGAAGATATCATGCACCGAACACCTTTCCACCTGCTTGCTTAATATAATGTAGTCATTATGGCAATAAATGTTTCTAATAAAGTATGAAAATGGATTGTTTGCTTTGCTGCTTGTATGAACTCTCATTTCTCTTTTTATGATATTGAAGCTGACATTTGCCTACCCTTTATCAGTGGAATATTTAATCAAGTCCAATCTGTAAGAAGCAAGAGGAATTTTTATTTTATTTAAAAGCTGTCCCCCACATGAAAAGCCCAGGAAATAGGACGAAGCCTGCAGAACAAGTGTGACTGTTAGGGTTACAAATGCAAATTGGGGTGGGGGCACCTCTTAAAGAAAGGGTGCCACTGCCCCGTGGCTGGCAACTGGGCGTAGTGACACAAAAATAGTTTTGGGTTTTAAATCAGTACCAATGACATGCGGTTTAGGAGTTAACAGCAACCTCCGTGAGCATGACTGCCTTTATTTTGTATTTGAATTGTCTCAAAAGTACGTGCATGCTTTTGGTCTTTGGGTGAAACTGGTTCATGCCATTCTCCTGCTGTAAAGCCTTCAATGGCTCCCAGAGTCTATGAGATGGAGTTTCGTCTCCTGAATACAGCAGGGGAGGACATCTGCAATGCACATTTAGTCTCTTCTCTTCCGACGTCCTGTGGCACCGATGTGGCTCTGGGCACGTCTGGTCTCCCTCACCCTTTGATACCTCTGTGGCTTGGCTGGCTGTTCCATTGCCTTACACCACGTAGTTCTCCTCTTCAGAGGTTCGATTCACATTTCATCACTTCCCAGAAATGTTTCTTGAAATCAAGTGAGTTGGTCTTCCAGTCTCTGCGTGTTTGTGTAGCACTTGTAGACAACTGGCACCATTCCTAGGCCTGACATTATTTGTTTATCTTTTTTTTTTCTGGGGTAGGGGCCATGCCACATTCATGACTTAACTCTAGCACCTAACACAGCATCTCTTGCACAGTAAGTGCTTTGAAATATCGCTGGATGGATGGATGGTTTAACAAATGGTGGAGGTTTTGGGGGGGAAGTTGTATCTGACTACTTAGTGACCATGAGTTTTTCAAGTGGTTGATTTCATTTATTCTATTGCATTTTTTCATTTAAGAGGCAGATATTTTTGTTGTATAAGTTTATGTTTTGGCATGACAAGGTCTAAGAAACAAACATTGACAGGTATTAGCTTCATTTCATGAGTGCTGCTGTTTTCCTTTGGTTTACTGGGATGTTCATGGTTCCAAGTGAAACTGCTCAGGGATTCACCCAGATTCACTCCTCCCATGGAGGGGTGGGGGCAAGGCCTCCATTTCAGATGCTCTAATAACAAGTGCTAATTATTGGGGGGGGGTCCATCATTTTTAAACCAGTGCAGTATAATTTATGTTCTTATTATGCAGATAGCATCCCAGCCTCACAGAAGCAAAACTTCCAAATTGGCCCCCATCTCTTTGAACAATAAATGCAGCCAATAGCACAACTGCTCACCTGGCCAGTAGGGCACGTGGCACCAATTACAGAGCAGCAGCTCTGTCTGAGCTGGTGGTGGTTTTGAATTTTCCTCATGTCAGCTTCAGATTTCAGAGCTATCACTTGCCCAAGGGCTGATGCAGAGCGGAGAAGACCCACCAGGATGAGTAGGAAACAATTGAGGCGAGAAATAGTCTCTTGTCACCTAACTGGGAATCTTCGTGATATGTGAAAAATAATTACATAACCATGATAGGAATCTCCATGAAAAAATTTCCTATTTAAATAAAGAATATGAAATTTAAATTTTTTTTAAATTACTTTGTGTAACTGCTACTAACCAAGCTGCAGAATTTAAAATTCAGTGATCCAGGGGAAGGAATTCTAACATGCGGACAGTTCCCAGCACTGTCATTCCCGGCCCACGGCTGGGGCTGTGCCCAGCCTGCATGACCTTATTCAAGGAACAGCTTGGGCTGTCTCTGAGCCTCGGTTTACCCATTTGTAAATCAGGAAAGGGTCCTTCCTGCCCCCAAACACTGAGAGTCTAACTCTGGTGGAAAGAGGCATGGGTGGTTGCCAACAAGAGGACGAGAACCACATCCAATCGAGACTGACCTTTTCAGAGCCAGTCTTCTTGCCAGGGCTCTAAGGAAGCCCCCGCAGAATCCACGTGGTACCTGCTGAAATCAATTCCTGGGACAGGTGGAGGGAATCCCTCTCCTGATTGCAGATAAAGAAGGGGCGTGTTTGCACTGGTGTCCTAGGGCTGCTGTAAGAAAGCAACACACACTGGGTGGCTTAAACAAGAGAAATTCATTCACTCAATGCCCTGAGGTCTAGAGGTCTGAGATCAAGGCATCGGAAGAGCTGCTTCCTTTACAGGGCTGCGAGGGAGGATCTGTTTCATGGCTCTCTCTCAGTTTCTGGGGTTGCCGACAACTGTTGGTGTTCCTCGTCTTGTAGAAGCATCACCCAGGTCTCCGTCTCCATCTTCAACTGGCCTTCTTCCTGCGCTCATGTCTGTCTCTGTGTCCACATTCCCCCTTCTTATAAGGACATTGGTCACATTGGATCAGAGCCCAGGCTAATGACCTCATTCTAATTTGACTGTCTGCAAAGACCCAACATTATTTATTATTAAGACTGCTTGCAGTCCTGACAGGCCAGGAGGACTGAGCAGAGCTCCTAGCCTCTTCCTCTCTGCTGCAGCAGCCTCTTGGGGATACAAGCTGCTCTCAGATCCATCTTCCCCAAGCCTGCTTCAAAGGTCTCCCTCCTGTCCAGGCCCCTGGAACATCCCCTATTGCTCAGGACACCCTTCTGAGCAGGGCACCCCTTAACCTGGCCCATGGTCCTTTCCTGATGTTCCAAACACGTCTTCTGCTGTCCTCAAACCCTTTGCCCAGGATCCCCCGCCATCAATGGAGCCTGCTCTTCCTGAATACATGTCTTGTGTGGACACTGCGTTTCCTCGGGGGCCCTTCCCATGAGCCCTTCTGCACCATAAGTGCCAAACCAACCTCTCGCTTACCCACGGCTGTTTGTTACTCTGCCGGTGGGCAGGTGCTCTGAGGCCAGGACCAGAACTTCAGCCTCTCCTGGGATCCCCTGAGTCCCGCAAACCCTTGATGGGTAGGTGGATCTGCCGCTGCCCAAGACGGACCTGCACTGGACACGACCGGGTGACTGCTGGCATAGAAGCCCAGAGGTGGCCCTGTGCTCATTCGCACCACGTCATTCCCGCAGTGGAGGAGTCTCACCTGGGTGTGCGGCTCCTTCTAGAACTCTCTGTCCTGCCCGCTGCCCTGGGCGTGGCTGACGTGGGGTCTCAACTGCATTATCTGCTCGTGTTTTTCCTGAGTCATCAGTGTGGCTGGGAGGTTGATCCTTTAGCAGAATTTAAACCAACAGCGTCAACTTGTTCCAAGATCTTCATCCTGTTCCCATCATTGTGGAGTTATTTCTGTTAGAAAGTGCAGTTTCCATGAATGTGAACGAAAAAAAGCGCTGAGAAGCCGGATCTCCCAGATAAGCCGACAGGCCCAGCAAACTCCCAAGACGAACATGTATCCCCTGGGATTCGAGTATTCGATGTAATTAGGTAATTGCCCCAAATTATAGCCAAATGAGAAAACTGTTTGTTGGTAAGCAGCAACTAAAATAACTGCCTCTATCACCTACACATACCTCTGTGACCTTGATACTGGTCTTCCTGAAGTGTCTTCCCCGACACTCCATGCTGGGGCGTGTCCCCTGTCTCTCTTCCTGCTGCTTCTCAGCACCGAGGCCTGGTCTGCCCTCCACAGCCCCCAAAAGGTCCTCATTTAAAACTGCAGTTCAGGACAGCCCCTCCCCAGGGCAGGGAGCTCCACGCACTACCCATGGTGGATGGTCTACCTGCTTCCATTCCACGTTCCGTTTCCGAGGCTTCTCTGCCACTGGGAATAGTGCCATGTATTAGGTCCCTGTCACATTGAAATCCCACCGGCCTCTCCGTGTCCAGCCTGCGTGCTCCTGTGGTGTCTTTGGACGGCTCAGAGGTCTGCCTCCACCTGCCCCATATGAAGACACCTTCAGTGCCCCTCTGCCCCAAGTCCTGGTTTCAGATGGGCCAACCCCTGTCCACAAACTGCTCTTCAAATTTTAGGCTCTCTGTCAGCTCAGTACCTGCCTCAAAATCCAGTCTGTGGTGTTAATTTTCCTCTGCAGATGCGCTGCCTGGACCAGAACATTCTGCTCCAGTGCAGACATCCTCCCATCTGGAGGCCCCGACGCAGCCAGGGCACCCATTCGCTTCTTGCCACCACGTCACACGATGGTCGGTAATCCTTCCTGCTTTTTCATGCAAACATCTGTAAACCTGCATCCCTCGCATCTTGTGCTTGTATAATTGATTTTTTAAAACCTAAATACAGAGCTTTCTGTGCATCCCTGTTGAATTTTATTTGATTTCATGTCATTCGATCTGGCTTGTTCTTTTTGAGCCGTGTGCACGGTGCATGGTGGCAAACCTTCCCTCTCCACACTGTTGGCCCACAGATTTGATATCTCCAGCGTCTGGGAAATGATGCTCTAGGTCAGGTCCGCGCAGAGCCTTGGGGCAAGCAGCACGTCAGGCTGCCTCCTGGGCGATATGGACCCGTCGATCAGCACTGCTGGGCCAGGTACGAATCCACCGCACTGCGCTGGGCCCGGCATGATTCCTCCGTCTAGTTCATGCAAGTATATTAATATAACAACTGGGTCTTATCTGGGTCCTTAGAACACCACCATGAGGTGAATCAACATGAGTTAATTCCAATTTTATTAAGGAATGGGCAAAAGACCTTGGTTTGGGGCTCAATTCCGTTTCTTTGAATTTGGATAAACTGCTATTTAAATTCTCTGACTGTGTTTCCTCACTTGTAAAATGGAGATAAAACTGTCTCATGTTTTATTTTTCCTATCGTTGGTCACTTCAGCAAGGCCAACTCTCCCCCAGTCCCCATTGGCATGGCAGAGGCAGCACATAAAAGCCCACTTTGAGCCACAGCCCATGTCTTCAGGATTCTTCCAGAACATGCTGCTCCCTCCCGGCTGGAGACACCTGCTCGTCCCCCAGCCTACTGGATATCCTGATGGGGTCTCTGTTTCTCTTCTTCTTGCCAACCATTTCTGGTCCTCATCTCTGGTTTATGGTCATCATTACGCAGATGCTCCTTGACTTCAATGAAGATACATCCCAATAAACCCATCATAAGTTGAAAATACTGTAGGTTGAAAATGCATTTAATATGCCTAAACTACCAAGAAGCATGGCTTAGCTTTGTCTACCTTAAACATGCTCAGAACACTTACATTAGCCTACAGTCTACTTTATAATGAAGTGTTGAATATCTCCGTAATTTACTGATGACTATACCAAGAGTGAAAAACAGAATGGTTGTATGGGTGCTCAAAGTACGGTTTCTAGCGAATGCATGCAGTGGGAAAATCTTAACTCGAACCATCGCAAATCAGGTACCATCTGTACTCCCAATTCCACAACTTTTGGCTATATGACCTTGAATAAGGTCAAGGTCTTAGGCTTGCTGAGTTCATACATTCAAATCTGCAAAAAGGAGAAGATAATACCTCTCTGGTAAAATTGCAAACAAGGTGAGACTCACCTGGATCCCAGGTGAGCAGCAGCAGAGCTGGCCTTCCGAACCCACCCGAGCCTCCAGGTGTCCAGCTCTCACCATTCCCCCATGCAGCCTGCCAGAGACAAGTATTTTTTCCAAATCAAGGTTATTTAAGGTTGTGACATTGTGCCTTCTCTCTCAGAACAGTAGCCAAGAAAAGCATGTGTGTGTGCTGGGTTGTTGGTGCGCTGACTCATAGCTCCTGTGACAGCACTGACAGTCACTGCTTCACCTGTCCTCCATGTCCAGAATCAGGCCAGGACTCCAGCGTGGCGGCCACATTCAGTTCACTAGTCTGTAGTTTTCAGGATTGGCTCTTTCTTCTTCAGGAAGGGTGACGTTCTTTCCTGTCTCAGGCACATTTGCCATTCTCCAATGATGTCTCAAAGTGCTCGAGTAGTAGCTATGATATCCCATCCGCAGGCTCTTTCCATGCCAGCTGAGGTGTGCACGGAGTCTGGGAGGCAGGTGAAGGTTTAGCAGCTGTGAGGTCACGGGTAACACCCTGCCCGGTGTGACTAGGGCGCCTGTGAGGTTCTGAAGGGCGTCAACACACCACCAACCCCAGCTTCGCACCACGTCATCCTCCCTTCGTCCTACACCCAAGCAGGGAAAGTGCATGGCTGGGTTGGGAGCCTTGTCCCAGGCTCCACAGCCCCCACTTGGGGGATCCCCTTCCCTCTGGGGAAGCGTGCTCCCTGCCCACCGTGCAGCCAGGCCAGGGTGGCTGTCTGGGGCAGCAACAAGGACCGGAGCGTCCTGGACATTGGGGCTGGAAGTGCCAGGGGGTGCCTAGTCCACCCTTTTCCTTTTACAGAGGAGTAAATGGAGGAGATTCAAATTCCCACTTTTAATTGCCAATACACCTGGGATGAAGCTGTTTCATGCATCACGCTGCAGTGTTCTTTGTGGCACCATTTTTATATCCCTGAGACATCCCAGCCAAACGTTCTAGTGCCAAATGATCCTACTGGAGCTTGTGCTGCCAGCCACGCTGGCCTGGCTGGAGGGGGACACAGTCTATGGATACTGACGGCCCTGGATTTGGGTGCAGGACCCTGAGCCAGTTTATCGCTCTGTGGCCCCCGTCTCTCACAGGGACACGGCAGGGAACCAGGCAGAGGCTGGGCTCCTTCCCGGGCACGGAGGAGGGCAGGAGTGAGTTAAATGGCCTGGGTACGGGAGGTGTCTGGTGGCCTCTGTTCCCACCCCACACAGGGCCTCTTTCCTGTCCATTTGTGGGTTGTCCCTGGAGTGGCTTTGGCTCTAAGAGGAGGACCCGACCACCTGCACACTCGTGGGCTGCTCAGTGGCATCTCCTCGAGAAATATTCATTTAAATATGAACCAAAAAACCGAATTAGGAAAGTGACCTGCTGCCAGGGATTTCACAATGGCTTCCGCAGCCAAATAGAAGTGATTTTTGGATTATACAGCATTTCGGATTTCCTGCGATTTCCTGATTCTAATATCGTGGGATGGTGCCAGTTGGGACAGCCCCTCTCTCTCCTGCTCTTTCTCCCATCTTCTCCCCGAACGCTGGGTCTAGCTGTGCTTCCCCGTTCGCCTGCAAGCGTCCCCACCTCCTGTCTTTGCACTTTCCTTCCCGCCTCGCGTAGATGAACATTGTTCCCACGCTGGGGGAACAAGCCCAATTCTGCTTCCCAAAACAGTAGAAAATGGTTCCAGCCACCATCCCTCCAAAACATATCTTGGCGTGAACACAGGCCTGATGTTTGTTTCCAGAAACTCTGGGCTGGGGAGTCATTCAGCTCTGCCTGGCCCCTGCTGGGTGAGGAAGGCTCTTCCTGCCGCCACCAGCCCTGTGCATCCCGGGCAGGCGTGGCGGGCAGCTGGCCCAGGACCGCAGGATCACCACAACTTCTTAAAGACTGCTGGTGCCCAACGATGATTTGAAAAAAATCCCTCTCTAATTGGCTTTTCCTGATTTCCCTGAATTGCCACCTGATTCACAAAGTACAAGTCACCGAGATAGATCTGAGCTACTCTCCCAGTTGCTTTGATCATTATCATAAACTTCGCTGTGAAACTTTGGCTGCGAACACATGGTAGTAATTTATCACCCCTCCTTGTAGATCCTCTTAAACTTGGCATGGTCTCACTTCCACCCCCTTTCCAATTTAAATGAGACCACCATACCATACTGAGGCTGGGAAGGGAAGGCCACCCCCCATATTGTACAAACAGGTTAAATCCCAAGCCAACATTTCTGCAAAGTACGCAGGATCCTGCAAGAACACAGTCACACTGCCCTGGTAGGAAGGCCTCCGTGAATGCGGATAATTCCTTCACCAGATGGAATAAATATTTGCTCCCAGTGGGTGGTACGAGATCCCGGCTCCCCTGCAGGTGGGTGTAGGGGGCTTGCCGTTCTTCTCGGCTTTCCGGCTGGTGGCAGGCTTCCTCCCGATGACACCCCTCCCAATGCCCATGGAGACAGGCATAGCCTTACACACACAGTGAGTGGTTTTTTGAAATTCAGGTGAATTTAAAATATTTAAGAAACTCAGCACATCCTCCTTCACATTAAAGATCTGCTGTTTGGCTCACTCCTTGATTTCAGGTTGAGAAATATGATGCAAAGAGATGCTAGTCCCTGTCCTGCTCCTGGGCCCTGTGCAGGGACCTCCCCTCTGTGGCCCCAGCTTCCATGTCTCTGACATGGGGAGGTGGCAGTAGGAAATACGGTGTCTGTTAACAAGTCTCCATGAGCTCCCGAAGCCCTCTGGGGTGCACGCAGCTTCTCCCGACCAGTGTTGTGGTGCCTGGCAAAGCTGAAGAGAGACCTTAACTGTCCTCCTGCATTCAGAAAACCACTGCCGATTGTGTCCCCAGGCTTGGGCAAGCGAGAGGATCCAGCCAGGTTTTCCACCTGGCCCCATTCAGCGTCCAGTGTGGACACGGCCTCCCTGAGGCCTCCTCGCTTAAGGGTCAGCATTTCACCATCCACAGAGAAAGCCCCCTTTGGAAGACCCATGTCAGTTCGTGTTTCCATTTCTTCCCACACGTAATTTCTCCCTTGATTTAGATAAGTCTGTGACAGATCTTCAGCTACCTGTCAAGGAAGACTCTTGAGGACAGGCCATAGGTTAAAGCTGGCCAGTCTGACCATTGGGCCCCGGGAAGATGTCAATCTCCTTGAAAGGCGTCTGCACACCCCTGGGCACTGTCGGAGGGACAGTCACCTTCCTTGTTCCCCCAGAATCTCCTTCCTTCCCCTCCGCCTTCCTTGCCCTCCTGGACCCTCCTGGCATCCAGACAGTCCTTTACTTCTGGGGCCTCTGCCAGGCTCCTGCCTCCACCTGCTGGGCCTGGGCTGCCTTCTGAGTCCGTCCCGCCCGTGGGAACCACCTCTGGAGCCCTGCACCTGTCCCAGGCTGCCGGGAAGTCGGGTGCCCAGGGGCAGCTGTGGATTGACAGTCTGTGGAAACTACAGTGGCTGTCAAAGAGGGCGGGGAGGCCAGAGGCCACATGGTGGACCTCCACCACTACCCTGCCCCAGCCCAGGGCGGGGACCCCGGGGTGGCTCCTGGGAGAACCCAAGGGCAGGAGACGGGAAGGTCTTCCCAGGGCCATATGAGGAAGAGTGTGCTCCAGGCAGGCTGTGGATTGAGACTTGGGACAAATCAGGGTGGGATGGGGAGTGACAGAGAGAACAGGGCTTGTACTTGTGCCTGGGGCCTTGCCAGCTGTGGTGGGTCCGTTGTACGTGTTGGCCGGGTCGGGGTACGGTGCCGCCTGGTTGATTTGGCAACGCTAGTCTAGGGGTCTCTGTGAAGGTGTTTTGCAGATACCAGTGGGTTTGAGTGAAGGAGATTATGCTCAATAATGTGGGTGGGTCTCCTCCAATCTGTTGAAAGCCTTAAGAGCAAAATTCCGAGGTTTCCCAGAGCAGAAGGAACAGTGCCCCAATCCCATCCAGGTTTCCAGACAGCCAGGCTGCCCTGTGGGTGCCAGACTCGCCAATTCCCTAACATCTCTCTCTACACAGATAGCAGAGGTGGGGATTGCCACCTAACCACGTCTCTGTATCTATGCACTCATCCCACTGGCTGTGCTTCTCTGCAGAGCCCTGCCTGACGCATCAGGATGGGCAACCCAGGTGGTCACGGCCCCATTTGGACCTAACATGCTGCCTAGTGCCTCTGCCAGGTTGCAGTGGCCTGGCACAGTTTTTTCTTCACAGATTCTGCTCCAACAATGTTTTCTGTCTCACAAACTCTCAGCAGAGGAGGCCTCCGCTCAGTTTCTTGCTGCCCAGCTACTACCCCCTGGAACGACGCCCCACCCGCATCCACAGACCCGATTCCCCTCCCGGGCTTTGCCCACCAGGCCCCAGACAGGCGGGGGCTGCCACACACGCAATTATTCCTGTGGGACATGGAATGCCTTTGAAAACCAGCCTCTCTGATGTGACCCTCGAATAGTCTCCACGAGGATAATATTAATAATGGGAACTTCTATGAGAAGCATCTTTAACATAAGACGCTGGCACAATGACAAAACATACAGACTCTTCTTTGAAGAGCTCCACTCGCCTAACCAAATCTGTCATGTGGCCTTTCAATAAAAAGGAAGAGAGTCCCGTAGGCTCATGTGGAAGAAATTCAGAACTTTGAGGTTACCAGCTAAGTATCGATCTTCAGAGAGATCCCCGGCTCTGCTCTGACAGGCACAGAGGAGGAATTTTGATTCCAGCCATACCACCGCGAGGACACACATGGTAATTGTGGTGTGTAATTACCATGGGCTCCCAGGGGGGCCGCCAGGGCGTCTCAGAAGATCTCAGAAGAATGCCGTTCTGACTCTCGCAGAGTGAGCTTGGGATATTTGTCTATAAATCTTATGCAATCTTGAGATAATGCCTGAGCTACAGTGTGATCAGTGAGCGTGGGCGAGCGTGTGGGTGTGTGGCTTGTGTGGCACAGACGCTATGAAGTCCTTGTTGCCCACGGAGTTAAAGCCGCCACTGAATACATAACTGGCTTGTGGACTAATTCCAGCGGCAGGAGAGGTGGCCACTGGCCAGCTGCACCTTACCTCATTAGGAGTATTTTACTGAAGTCAGGAGAGATTACCATCTGGAGCAAGTCAACTGTAAGCCTAGGGTATTTAAAAGGAAAAAAGAAAACTTTAGTGCTAGCAGGCATTTAAATAACAGAAATTATGATGGAAGTGATATTTTCTTAAAGATTTATTTTTATCAGAACCTTCATATGTGTCACAAGTACAGGGAATACGCATACTGGCTAGCTAAGGATGTAATCAACTTTTCTAATGTCTCACACGTAATTTTTCCATTTCATTAGCCCATTTAGTCACCCATTTTAGGATGCAGCTTCCTAAAGGTGCAGACATTATGTGAGGGCACAATAACTATCAGTCAGTGGCCTCCGAGGGCGTGGGGAAGCCAGACCCGGGTGGCGAGAAGAAAGGGCATTAGACTATTACAACTGGCAAACTTTCTGAGTAAAATTATATTCCCACTCTGTAAATCAACGCCTCCCACAGTGGCAGATGCTCAGGGTCAGGCTGGACCTCGTCTGGAGAGGGGTTAAGACCTTGCAGCTCCCACACCTGGAGGCGAAGCACAGAGTCCTAGTGGTTCTGTCCCATTCCCGTCCACACCCCAGTCCCCACACGCAGATCCGTGTCTACATCTGCAGCCCTTCTGCACCTACGTCCATGTCAGCCTCCCATCCTCATCCTCCCAGCCCCTTCCCTCCCGCATCTTCATCCCCATCCGTGTTCATGTCTGTGCCTGTCTCCGTGACCACCCACCCCCATTTCTAGGTCCCCATTTCCATCCACGTCCCCATCCACATGCAGTCACATCCACAGCCGCAGCCCTTCCATACTCACCCCTGCGTCCTGTTGCATACCTGGTGCAGACGCAGCCATCGCTGTGAATCCACGCAATGGTCCGCGTGCTCTGGGAAGTCGACGGGCGGATTGACAGTTGAACCTGTGATGTCTTGTCCACATGAATTTTTCTAATTGGCCCCTGGAGAACCTGGTGGTTCCTGTTTTATAATGTGACCTGGCCTGCAAGATGAAGGCAGCTTTCCTTTTGTCACCACAAATAACTGCACCCCCTTAAATCTGATGGCCCATTGACCATCACACTAGTGTCGGGCCTGGCAAAGTTTAAATGACTGAAAGCAAATGTGAATTTTCAAACAACTTCTCTGGTACATCTGTCCTTCCCTCTGGCCCAGGCTTTAATTGGTTCTGTCCAATCCATCACCTTCAGCTGCTTCTGAGACTGTGGGTCACTTTGGGACATTGCGAGGCAGCTGTCCTCTTTCTCAAGTCATCTTCAGATGCCCCAGGCCTTAGAGAGGCTGGTGGGAGAGCTACTTCGCCTCTGTGGTGGGATGCTGGCTGCCTCAGGAGCCCACAGGGGAATCTAAGGATTCCTTGTCTGCAAGGGACAAAAGTTGACTTGTTTACCAGAGATGAATTTGTGTGCATTGAGGTAAATCTTAACCAAGGAATTTCCCTTCTTTTGATTTGTGGGCAACTGTAAGATGCCAAACTGTGAGACGCCAAAGAGTATTGCCAGGTTCCAGTACCATTTTGCCCCTAACCATGCCACGGCTTACCTGAGGAGAAAACTGCACAAAAGAAGTAATTTAGTAAGAGACTCTCATTTAAAATGCCCCTGGCTCTATCTTATTTTTCTCCTTCACAGAATATAGTTTTCCCCGGATGTTTCCACAAATATGTAGAAAATGTTGGCACAGAAAGAAATATTCAAATATTTATCTTGTATTTAACAACATTAAGAGTTACTTGAGTGTTTTTGTTATTTTAATTTTAAGGCTTGTGGTCTGTTATTTCATGTGAATGAGAGATAAAAATCTCTCCGTGGTTTAACTGATAGGATGTTTTAAGAGTTAAGAAGTTAAAAGAAAAACAAACAACAAATTTGGATATGAGCATTGACTCTTCCTGACTCTCTTCTTGTTCCTCTTCTTAAAATTCATACTAAAAATTTTGGAAGTTGTGAATTCCCCGGCACGTGGGGGGCCAAGGGGCTCTGCCTGGGCTTGGGAAATGAAACAGACATCTTCTGTGATTTCCTGTGTGACGTGATGGTGTTTTATTTTATGTTGACAGAAAAATGGTGTTTTCATCTTGAGACATCCTCTAATCATTAGGGATATATTTTCCAATCTTCATTTCTCATAACTATATGTTCCTCTTGCGCTCTATAATGTATTTAGTGGATCAATGCTTATTGGATGTGAGAGTCTGTATGTTAGTGAAGTTCGAAATGCAGGAGAGTAGGTGACAGGATTTGTTTTTAAAAGCAGTTTAGTACATCAGATTTCCAACATGCTAGATTCCTTGAAGCTGAAATAATTGCCAAAAAAAAATAAGTCAATCCTGACCCAGGAACTTGGAGCTCGAGTCAGTTTGTGTCACCTGCAACACATGGAGTGGAGGTTTGAGGGTGTTTGACAGCCAAGTGCCCGCAGGGGAGGCACCTCCTGGCAGGAGGGCTAAGGTTCTCAGAGCAGGGAGAAGGTGTCCAGATCTATGCGGTGGAGGGCATGGATGGCTGGAAGCTTCCAGTAAACTCCCTCTCTGATCCCAAGCTTCTCCCTCTCACCTGCTGTCAGAAGTTGGGGTTACCTGCAGGGACCATGGGCAGAGCTCAAGGCTTGGAAGTCGTTATGCAATCTCTCCCCTAATGCGGGCGGAATTTACACATGTTAACACCAGGTATTTCTGTTCCAGCAGAACCAGCTCAATTTGGTTCAACTTTGTGTAATAAAACTTATGGGTTGTTTTTCTGTTGCCATGAGCCCCCCCAGGTTGCAGGTCACATAATGTGAGCATGCCCAGAAGAACCAAGCATGCAACCATGGGCGGAACTTAAGTGCTCAGTCCAAGGAATGGGGACTGAATTAAGAGTTGGACACAACATGGCATGATCCACCATCCAAGCAGATGGAGCCCTGGCATCACCTCATGGCAGGATCCATGCAGATCACTCCTCATTACCCTCTACCCTCTGCCCATAAAACCAGCCCCCAGCTCAGGGAGAGAGATTTGAGCATTTCCTCCTGTCTCCTCACCAGTCAACTTGCAATAAAGCCTTTCATTTCTAGCATTATGCTAGGGTGTGGGAGTTGTCCCTGCCTCCCAGGAGAGCGGAGGCTAAGAGGGGAGACAGATGTGAAACAAACGGGAGCCTCAGTCGTGATTCCCAGGGAGGCAGAGGCACCCGTGCCTCCAGGTGAGCAGACTTCAGGGGCAGACAGAGCAGCGTTAAGCAGTGTGGAATCACATGGTAAGAATGCTGTCCACGTGGATTCTCTTTGAATCCTTCTGATAAGCGGGAAGAGAAAGGCTCTAACCTGTGAGTTTCTTTTTCTAGAGTGAAAATAGGCCTTGCCAGCGTCTAGCTATGATTTTAATAACATTGCTTCACTTTCATTTGCATGGTTTCATTTTAGAAGGCGATTAGGGCCCCCCATTTATCATAATGATGTAAAGTGTTTTATTTTCGAAGTGAATTTGAGTAAAAAGTGAATTGATTTCTTAAAAATATATTCTATAAAATAAGAGTTTAGCTATGTGGAGGTGTGGAAAGTCCTGGGGGCAGGTGGTGATGTCAGAAGTCTGGGAATCATTTCAGTGAAATGCACTGGGTTTTAGGCTTGGATGAACCGGTGGTTCAGAAAACCTGCCCAGAGGAGGCGCCATCTCGAAAGAGAGTAGGAGGGTGTGGGAGCCAGTTCAGAAAGAGGGGGCGGCACGACCAGAACCCAGAAGTAGGAGCCGTGTGCTGCAACCAGAGCTTTGCAAGTGGCTTGTGCGGCTGAGGCATGGTGCGCGTGGAGAGGTGGGGGAGAGGTGGGCCCCCAGGTGCGGGAGCAGGGGAGCCGTGACCCCTGGGTCTTAAGCAGTGGTGTTATGAGGCGATCAGAGGTGTGTTTGGGGAAGGCTTCTCTGGCTGCCACGTGGAGGAAAGATGAGGAATGCTGTGGCATGCTGGAGGAGTTCCGGTTAGGAGGCTACTAAGACAAGGCAACGCTACGAGTGTTCTGTAGCCGCTGTAACAAATGACCACCTCCTGAGTGGCTTCAGACATCAGCAATGTATCCCCTCAGTGCTGGAGGCCAGAAGTCTTCAACCAAGGTGTCAGCAGGAGCCCGGCTGCTCATGGGCTCTAGGGGAGGAATCTTCCTCTTCCCGCTCTCCGTGGTTCCTGGTGTCCCTTGGCTGTGACTGCCTCACTCCCGTCTCTGCCTCTGTCATCACGTGGCCTTCTCCCTGTGTCTCTGCATCATCTCCTCTTCTTATTAAGATACCAGTCACTGGATTTAAGGCTCACCCGAAATCTGGGAGGATTTCACCTTTAACTGGTTACATCTGCAAAGACCCTGTTTCCATATAAGGCAACACTCTGAGCTTCCAAGTGGACATGAGTTCTTGGGGTGGGGGGGCTCCTCATCCCACTACACCATGTGGGGGTGATGGTGGCTGGGCTTAGGCAGTGGCCTGAAGTGGTGAGGTGTGACAATCCCAGAGAAATGGAATCCTAACAGCAAGAAAGCTGGGCGTCAAGCACACCTGCCACTCCACCACTCAGAGTCGGTGACTGAAGCGCCAGTTAGCAAACCAAAGCTCGCAGGCCTAAGCCAGCAGCCACCTGCTCCTGTAAATAGTTATATTCTGGAACACAGCCACATTGACTTGTTTACATATTGTCTACGGCTGCTTTTGTGCTACAACAGCAGAGCTGAGTAGTTGCGACAGAGACCTGCAAAGCCTAAAATCTTTACTGTATATAGTTGGCCTTTACAAAAATTTGCTGACCCTGGACTTGAGGAGTCCCTGCCCTGAGGTGGCAGGGCTGTTCCTAGGGAAGATGGAAGGTGACCTGCTCTATGTCCCCAAGTCAGCCTCTTCAGACCTGCGCTCAGGCAGGTGGAGAGTCTTGGAACCCCTGAGGCTATCTCTGCATACTGCGCTCCTCTAGACTCGCCCTCCGCAGTGTGTGGCTCCAGAACGAGCCCCATGGCCTTCGGGAGGGATGACTGTGCACCTATAGGAGCCTTTGCATCCTCCCTGCATCACCGAAAGCATCTCATCCAGGCATCCCTTAGCGCCCAGGCCGTTCAGTCAGAGCCTGTCCGGTTGGGCACAGGCAGCAAAGAGCAGACATGGTTCTGGCTCCTCTTTGCGGACCGTTACCTCATCACTGAAGCACTCCTGGGGGAGGCCCACAGCAGGCACAGACACGCCTGGGGAGGAGCAAGTGTTCAGCGGGTAGACACCGAGGGAACATGGTAACTGACTGTGACAGCCAGTGCCCTCGTCACGCTGGGGTCCATTCCTGGGGAGGTTGGAAGCCAGAGCTTACGCCCAAGTGTCTTCAGCCAAAAGTGACCATTGTCTTCACCGGCCCAGCGCTTGGCCAAAGCTTTATGCCTTCGGATTTCCACCTGTGGAAGCAGAATTCCAGGGGTCCCCAAGGCTCCCACTGTCGGCACACAGGCCCTGTGCGATCTCCTCCTCTGCGGGGGGGGGGTCCCACTCTCCGTGGCACGGATCCCGGGGCACGGGTCAGATGGAATGAGGCGAGAACCGGGTTTGGGCAGATGTTGAGTTTGAAATACGGGGCAAGAGTGGCAGGAGTGGAGGGGATCGTGCCGGTGACAGTGTGCTCTGGAGACAGGCTGTGCTCAGTCAGGTGACCTCCCTGCTGCCTGCCGCAGGGACTCAGCCTTTCTGGGCCTCCCTTCCTCCCAGACTGTGTCAGGATTGGTGAGTTAACTCAGATGAGGCACCTAGAACCCGCCAGGCACCTGCTCAGTGCTTGAGAGGGTTAGCTGTTATCAGATGCCCGCCTGGACCTCACACAGTGAGCGGGGCAGTGGCAGCGGCAGAATGAAGTCCTGGGGACACACGGGGTCCTGGGGTGGGAATGTCCTCATTCTTACAATCCCCTGTTCACGAGATTCAGTAATGGTGAAATAATAAAAGAGATCATTTGCTTTACAGTCCCAAGTATAAAAGTTAAATGTGACCATTACTGTACTGCTGGTCCTTTCCCCAGGATTTTAAATCTGGGCCTGCTTCACGTTTCTAGACCTCTGCAGGCGCATCACTGCCGCACTTCGAGTTTGCTTACGGCTGATTCCTCAGTTTATGTCCTCCGTGTCCTGACTCAGAAACCTCGGAGAAAGTCCACCGGGGGCTTTTGTGGTGTTCCTGGGCCATTTCCAGCAGAGGAGTGAAATCGCCTCTCATAATTCAGCCACAGCTGGTGGGGGCAAAGGCCAGAGCACAAAGGGCTGCGTCCACAGGTTGCAAAACATCCTTAACAGTTGCAGTAGGAATAAAACGCCATCATTTTATCTGATATATGGGTGTGTAGGTGGACATACAATACCTATACACATACATACACGTACATGTGTGCACAGGCACATATAATACACACACATGCACACACACGCACACACACAACTTCCCTGAGATGGTAGCTGTCTCTTCTGCATAACTGGCTCTCCTATTCTGAAATTCCCCTTGGTCGTGACACAGCCACTTCTAGGACTCTGCCAGGGCACCTGTCAGGCTCCCCATTGTGTGCCTGCTACAAGCAGCCATCGGGGAACACGCTGCTCCATCCGAGCTGCTTTAGACCCGACCCTTGGAGAATGTCTGTAACCTAAACATTCGTACCCCCGTAGTATTTTGAAATAATAAATAAATAAATAAATAAATAGACTCAAACTTTGGAATGGGTGATAATTTGGGATTCATCAAGTTTCAATATCAGTTTTGGGTTGGGCTAACAAGCTGCAGTAACTCCTAGATGAGCAAGGAGGGTTTTCTTCAACTATATGCAAATTCAAAACGTCTCAGCTAAAGTAAAATCCTAGCCGGTGTCAGGATTTGCTAGAGCAGTATGGCTAAGTATGAAACGTATAGCAAAACGGACTGAAAGGGCAGAGGCATTGTTGGAGCGTGTTCACGCCAGTTTGGAGATAGACAAGGATCTGTTGAACCAGAGTCAATGTTACCCAGCATTTGAACATTAGCCATAATAGATGTATCAATTAGAATTCCAAAAGCGTCAATCACAATAATATATTTGTCAAGCTCTTATGCACTCAGTACCCTACATACGAATTAGCGCAATTCATGTCTTCCGGCCTATTCTTTGCTTGTGTACGTGTGGTATGGTCTGGATTTCAAAAAGTCGAAAGAGAACCCTTGCATAGTAACACAAGAAATGAATTTTCGGCATATAAAATAAATTATTAGAATCAAAGTCCCTGCAATCTCATCAGGATTATTCAGAAAATTTAAATTCACAGAAAACAGGGTGTCTCTCACAGTGCGTGGCACTCGTGAGCATTTGTTACGATAATGCACTGGTGGTCCTCAGACTTTCTTATTTGATTAATACTTCAGCGTTTTTCCTGCTGGGTCTTGCTCTGTTCGCACACTGTCTGTGACCATAGGGAACACTTTGGCTGTGTTGGGAGTGGAGTCCAAGTGTCCACACACCACACAGGGACCTGATGTGACCACTGCCTCTAGGAGGGTGTCTCCAAGGCCCTGCATACTTTCTGTGTTAATTGGGGCCGTCTCAAAACCCAAGGTTGTCATTGTCACCTTGGTATGGGCTTTCCTTGTGAATCAGAAGTGAGACACGCAGGTATTCTGCCATGTACCAAGGTTGCTCGCTCCTTGTGTAAGGATGAGAAAAGCTGTTTTAAAAAGAGTGTGAATAGAGTCCTAAGTGTGGTGGGTTGAACTGGTAAAAATAATACTCAGCTCAGCACTTTGGCAAAGATGATTATTACGAGGCAGACTCATTTGTTTACCTTCCCGGGTAGAGAAGACACATGGAGGTAGTCGGCCAAGAAGAGGAGGCCGTGAACGGGGAACGGGGAACAGGCTTTGGCTCCTGGTATATTGATTTTGGCAAAAATGCCACTTGAAAAATTATGCCTCGGATAAAAATAAATTATAATCTACAAGTATTTGAATGAGAAGGGTTCCCTGTGAAAACTTAATAAATGAATGCTAATTCAGTTTCCAGTTTGTAGCCATGAAACATAACCAGTCATGTTATTCTGTGGAGCTTGTTTTGGAAAAGATTGCACAACCCATGAAGCAATTCTTCACAAAGTGCATAAAACTGTCAGCTTATGTATAATTTATACAGTGAATGTTAGTTATGGTCTGTTTAATAGTATTTAATGCTGTCATATGACATCATTCTTTCATTTACCAATTGAAAAAAAATAAAAAGACCAATCAAAAACATTTTATAGAGTAAGAAATATGCTTATTGAATTAGTTAAAAATTGTAGAAGACGATAAACAGATTCGCTGGGGGAGGTATCCTTAAAAGATTTTTGCAAAGAGTTATTGTGGCGGAGCATGTACCGTATTTACTCTATAGTTATTTTAATCATAATTTACTTACTGCGTATGTGTTATCTAACATGCTGCTAATGTGCCTTAAGCAATTCATTTTGCCGACAGCACAGTAAATTGCCATATAGCCCTGGCCCTTTATTAGTAGCGATGATTAAATCCAATTTTAGTTGTACTTACTACATTTTCTCCACTGCCTACAGGGCATCCCTATGGGGGAGAGGAGTTGCTGCTTCCATCCTTAATCTTCCCATCTTTTAACCAAAAATCCATTCTACACATTTTCAGCAGGATATGTTTCACCTCTGTTTACACTGACTCTGTTTTCTACCAGGTAGGATATTTTTGGAGCTGTGTGAGAAAGCAGGACAAAATGTTTGAAAATGTCGTATTAAATAAAATATAGCCCACGCTCTGTCTCTGTGCAGTAAAAGCATTGGATAAAAGAAAACCTACCCTGTGTGTGTGTGTGTGTGTGTGTGTGCGTGTGTGTATACGCATGCATGAGTGTGCTGAATCCTGCAAGAAACCAAGCATTGACTTCATATATTATGGGACCGGAACATTCTCCCATGTTAACTCTGTGGGAGAACTCTCATAAGCTGTGGCATTATGTTATTTAATTCCACGAAGCAAGTCGGGGTGCAGTTTGTGTGAAATGGATTCTAGAAGACGAAGTTACAGATTGCTGCGTGTCACAAACCCTGGCCTGCTGTCCTTGGACTTGCACTGGGGGGAGACCGCCTAGCGCGGCTGCAGCTTCCAGGCTCTGAGCTCACACACTGGGTGTGTGCAATGTGTCCCGGACCCTCCCTGTATCTGAAGATGGATTTCCTTGCCTCCAAGTTTGGGTTTGATCCAGGGGTCTGTGCTTGGGCTGCAGAAGACATTTCGCAAGTTGTACCTGAGAGCTGTGGGATGGGCCCTGCTGGAAGCCGGCTACTCAGACGGAAATCCAATCCTGGGCTTATCGGAAGAGGCTGAGCCCCTGCATCTGGTGGTCCAGATGTCCGGCAAAGGGGAGGGTTCCCATTCTTGCCCCAATATTTCGACATCAGGTAAATTGGCTTGTGCTGTGGCTGCTTGCAGGGCCCTCAGCAAATGACCCCGAGGCAGTGATCTTGCAGGTCACACTCACCGGAGCAGCACCTTAGGGTTTTATAAAAAGGCCTTTTCACTTTTCACGGGTCCAGTGTGGTGGTACCTTCTGCACTAGGGAGAGTGAGGGAGACACACCCAAGTAGTTTCTCTGCTGTTCTAGGCTACACCCAGGCCTGGCTTCCAAAGGTGGTACAGTGCCCCAGGCAGGGGAGATGGCGCTGGCAGGCTCCGAACCTCACCGGCAGTCCCTGCAGAGGATCCTGGACCAAGATAACTTCTGTGGTCTTGGCCCGTCCAGTTCCATCCTAGGCGAAGCTGGGTAATGGACCACGATGGCCCTGTCGGCTCTGGAGGCTCTGCCCACATCGCCTCTGTCCAACTCTCTGTGTCTGTCTTTCTTCTTCCTGCATCCAGTCTAGGTGCTTTGCACCTGCCAAGGACTTCTCAGTTCCCAGGGAAGGTTCCCTCTGCCCTATTTCTCACCACGACTACTCCTGGCTTCTCCCTCCCCGCCTTTTCTCGGATACAGATGTTCCAGTACTAAATGTCATTCCTTTTGGGTCCTGCTGAGTGCAAGTTTGGAAATGTGGGCTAATGGGGGATCCTGAGTTAATGGGCTTCCCCTCCCATGCAACGCTTCTCAGAGCTTTGCAGACACGCTGCTTAGCCTAGAGGAGGAAGCTGAGAAGCGGGAATTTCTTGTTCAGTGTCAGGCCTTGAGTGAGGTTGATGAAAGGACCTTTCAGTGCCTTTGAATTCATATCATAGATGTGGCCACCCATGTCTGCCACCAGGGAAGGGGAGGGAAGAAGCAGGGCCCTTCCTCCACCCTTGAACACCTCTCACTTCTCCTTTCACATCTTCTCTAGCTCTGTGCACGTGGCACAGGACCAGAGCCAGCACACCTGTGCTCTTGGGGTGTGAAGTTTGGACAGGCTCTGGGCCAGTCTTCAACTGGCATCTGAGTCTGCATTTGAATCCTACTTCTGAGTGCACCAGGCTTCGTGACCTTGGGGAAGTCATCTACGGTTTCCTGGCCATGCCAGCTTCCCAGGGATCTGCAGAGAGGACACTGGGGGATGCAGCACAAGCACATTGCCCACCCTGGGTGTGTGTGACATTATCACATAGCCTGGTTCACCAGGAGATCCAGAGGACGCTGTGGTCTAAAACATCATGTGATGTGAGTCTGTTGTGTTCCTGGCTCTGGGGGATGGGGTGGGGTGGGTGGAGGGCTGCTCTGTAGTCGGCCACAGAAGGAATTGACCTGGATACTGAGGGGACCCCGAGAAAAGCCAGCACCCAGTGAGACTTCAGATGGGAAGAGCCTGGGCTGACTCACTCTGGGGGAGGCAGGTGGGCAAGAAGCCCCCTCTGAATCTCCCACTCTTTGGTCTTAAAATGCCAAGATATAGGCTCTCCAGGGACTATGGAAACCCCAAGAGGCAATTTAATTCTTTTGGGGAAATTACCCAGAGAATTCCCAAGTGTACCTGATAATTGTGGAGAGAGCCTTACAAAGCCCACCCCACCTGGCAGCGCCCAGGCAGCCAGGAGCCAGGTGCTCCCGGTGCCGCCTGACGTTGCCTCCACAGTTAAAGCACCAGTCAAAGTACTTGGCATCGAGGCAAACCACACTGTACGGAAACCCAGAGTGGAACGTTGCTTCTTTGTCCTGTTCACATTTCTTCGTTCTGAAGTTCAAAGCCACTGTCCTTCGGAGCAATTACTTGACTAATTGCATGGTTATAGCTTAGACCCAATTAATAGTTAAATGGCTTTGTACTGTTAAAATTGTACCTTCTCCAGGAGTTGGAAAGGAACAATGGCTCTGGCCGAGTCTGGTTGCTGTAATATTGATATCCTTCATGAATAGTAAAAAGATTGCTTTTTTTAAACCTTCCTTGGTTAAATTGATCTCTTTTCTACCGGGACTTATAGAAATGGGTAGCTTATGAAAACAGCCTAAACAGCGGCTGTTGGGGATGAAATAGAAGTGAAAAGAGATAATTCCTCCTGGAAATCCATGAAGCAGCAGGAAACATTCTGACACATGAGGTTCATAGAAACTTCAAATACTTTGTCTTCTTTTTACCTGGCCTTAGAAGTTAAAAATGTTGTTTGACAGGTTTTTTTTTTCCTGCCCATGTTTTTTAAATTTCCCCTCTAAACAAAAGCTCATAATATATTTTGGTGGGGCCCTCCTGTCCTTAGATGTTTAATTTCATGTGGTTCATCTAGAATTGTCCCAGTTAACAATTCCTAACCTAGTAATTCATCTAAAATGAAACCATCTCCCAGGGCGTCCCCGTAGCATCCCCAGTTCACTCTCTGGCCTGGCGGGCAAACCCACCTGACACTCCTGAAGGAAAACAAGGACCTCGAAATAATCCCCGTGACAAAAATCCCATAAAGGACTTCAGCGTGGCTTTGGATAACAGTGTGCAAACTGCATTTACCCAGGAAAAGGAAAAAAGGCATCTCGTTCCCCAATGTTGAGAGGTAGACAACTAACGGCGTATTTTTAATTACCTGAATGCTTTAGCAGGGAAAGTAGTCAGTTTATAGTTACCTTCGATATGTAGACTACAAATTATTAGTGCATGAAAATGGCATCCGAGTTCTGTGGCTGGGTCTAGTAATTTTGGATATTTTCCATGCTATTACTGCCTGCTCCATATACCTTTACTGGTTCTTTTTGAAATTAACTTAATGGCACTCTGCAGAGATGGACTGCCTACTGAGCGCGCGCGCTTGCCTGCGAAGATGGGCCGAGTTCCCACTGAGAGGCACTGATTTGGCACAAACAGAGAAATGCTGTAGCATTAATTTACTTGAGTATCAAATTATTCAAAATAAATAATTAAAGTCTTTCTAGGAGTCGGGGTCAATATTTGCTTTCAATATTTCGGGTCCGTCCCACATTGGAGGGAGGGGCCCTGCTGGGCTCTGCCTCTGGAGCAGTAAGTCCCTAAGCTTGCCACTGGTGCTTCCCTTCAGCCATTAAACGTCGTTTCCCTGTCCCTGAACTTTCTCTGCAGCCCCCATTCTGCTTACCTGGCGAGCCACCCCTCCCTCGCAGTGCGCCCTAGCCGCGTCCGACGTCCTCCTTTCGCAAGCCTGGTGCCTGGGCTCCTTCTCCCGGTGGGATTTCTCTGTTAGGTCAGGGTCTTTGGGGACAAAGGGTGTGGGAGTTAGAGGTCTGTGGGGTCCCTGGGACACTGGAAGACACGTTAAGGTCGCTCTGGAGAGAAGAGCCCCTAAAGGCCACTGGCAGAGCCGCTGTCTGACCCAGTTAGTCTTTGATTGTATCCAATGGCATCTCCAGGGCCACCACGCTGGCCCTGCCCCGGCTGGAAGCTCTCCCTTCCTCAAGTTTCCCTGGATTCTGGAATATCTGGCCTTGAATTTTCAACCATTGATTCCATCATGGGGACCGTAGTACCCCAAGTGACAGTGTAAGAGCCCATAGAGCAGCTCTGGTCTGGGAGTTCTGCCCTCTTCATGAAAAGATGTGGCTATTGCTCAACTCAGCCCACTGTGTGTGTGTGTAGACACACACACACGCACACACACCCTTGAGCAAATGGTTAAATACTTGACATGCACAGACGTGGTCTTCTTACCACATGAGCATTTGGGGGGCATTGGTGGGGAAACCCAACCCTTTGCGGCCGGGTGGTCTCCGAGTGTCTTGCTGAGCCCATGTTGAGGTTGTGCAGGGAGAACAGTGATGCGACTCCTTTAATTCGCTCTCTCCCCCAGCCCCCTCCCCTCAACATCGTGCAGGGACCCGAGCAGAGAAAAGAGACAGCACTGATTCTAAGAGGGGCTCTCCAGTCCCCTCCACAGAGGCAGGACGATTTCCATTTGAAAAGGACGACTGTTAATGAGCTCCATTCTCCTAGCCTATCACCCCACAAGCAAAGGGGCTGCTTTGAAGTCAACACGGTCTATTATGGGTGAAATAAACCCCTCAGAACAAAGGGCAGTTCAAGTACAGACTTGCAGAGGCTAATAGCACACGCTCAACCTTGTTGCAGTTCCGCGGCTGCTCCCCGTCTGATGACGGCATCGAGTCCGTCCGACACAGGCGACGTCCTTGAGTGTCCAGGCATTGGACTCGGTGCCCCTGGGGACCCCTCCTGCCCAGGGCCCCTGCTCTTCTGAGCCACAAACAGAGGCTTCTCATTGGTGGGAAAACTCCTTCCCTCATTGTCTTCAGGTTTTAGAGAGTCACAGGTAAGGACTTTGTTAGGTTTTATCAAAATTTTCCCTTTCTAAGTATCTGTTATGCATGGGGAACATAACATAGTTGTATATTTGGTAGACTAGCCTTTTGGCTGCTTCTGAAATGAATATTTGCTGCCTATAAGTTAAGCAAATAGCAATGAGCAGCAGTAATTGTAGAACACAGCCTACTCCCTCCTCTGCTTTGAGCAGGAGGAATTTGGCTTCAGATGTTAACCATTTGGGGCATGGATTTCATTTTGATTATACTTCAGTATCAGGGATGTTCTGAAAGCAGAAAAACACACGATGCTCTGTGCACAAAAGGAAGAAGAAAGTGAGTGGGATTCCCCAGCCCCCAAATCTGTGTCCAGGAGGCTGAACCCACTCTGCTGAAACGCCCCAGTGCCGCCTGCCTCAGCTGCTGTTGGAGCGTGCAGGTGCGCACGTGTGAGCCGCTGTGAGCAGGGCATCTAACCCGGCCCACCTGTACTCTGTTTCCTCACTTATTTCCAACAATTGTCTCTAGCAAGGCAGGACAATTTTGAGGATGAAGTCAGTAAGGGGCTAGAAAAATAATTTGTATGGCATCTTTTAATTGGCATTAAAAACTGAACTCAGAATTTTCAATTATACACTCCTTAAATGATATACTGAAGAGGAATATTAATAACTGTACGGATAGGTAGAGAGGTAGATAAATTGCTCCTAAACCAGTATGTGTCTCGTCATGAGGGTGGAGCAAATGCGTTGGATCAGGGAACCTGACTTTCCGTAAGCTCTCTGTTTATAGTAGGAAAAGCACTGTTCTTTATAATTTAGGTAAAAGTGGGTTTTTCTTGCTGAAATGGAGACAAATGGTGTTTTTAGCACCAACTCAGAAAGCTGAACCTCCCAGCAGCATCCTATCACCAAGAAATTTCTTCCCTTGGAATGCAGCTGATAATGTGTTGCAATCATCTTCCATAAACATCCTCACTCGTACTTCCCATGTATTATTATGCGGCCTCCTGGGCTTCTCTTCTCAGGACCAAATAATCGCAGGTCCTTCAAGCGGCACATGTTTGCCTACAAAACGCTAGTGAGGGTGAGACTGTCCCTGAGTTTGTGTGCGTGTATCGAGAGCTGTGCCACTGTCCGCCTTTCACCCTTTCATCGTGAGTTTCTTCCACTTTCCATGTCATTAATCGCCTCTCTCCTTACAGCCTGGACAGGTGCGATGATTTTCCGACATTCCTACCATGAACTTCGCCCATCCCGTACTTACAACTTCTAATTTCATCGCATTTCTCCTTGTCGAGACAACAGAAGCCTTCCTCCGGCTCATTTTGCACACTACCTTGCCAAAGGTAACCACCGTTCTGATTTCTATCCTCTTAGATTAGTTTTGCCTGTTTTAAGACTTTATGTGAATGAAATGGTACATTTTCTACTTTTTCGTGTTGGACATGTGGCTTCTTTATCTCCATAACATTTCTGTGAGAGTCGTTCGTGCTGTTGTATGTAGCAGTAATCTGCTCTTTTCACTGCTGCATACTATTCCACTGTGTGAAAGAATCACAGCATGATTATGTAGCCTGCTGTTGATGGATGTTTGTGGGGCTTCCACCCGGTTTTTGACTATTACAAATGCTACTGCCAAGAACATTCTTGTACATGTCCTTTGGTGAGCATATGCATTTCTGTTGGGTATATATCTGGAGATGGAGTCTCTGTATCAGAGACTATATGAATGATTAGTGTCATTAGACACTGTCAAGCAGATTTCTAAGTGGCTGCATCGATTTGTACTCTCCCTAGCAGGGGTACAAGTTCTGTTTACTCCTCATCTTGCCAATACTTGGTATTGTTTTTTCCTCCTCCATTCTGGTGAATAAGTAGTGGTATCTGTTTATGGTTAAAGTTGCAATTCTCTGATGGCTAATTGTGTTGAACTCCTTTAATATCCTAGTTATCCATTGTTTAAACGTTTTGATAAAGTGCACTGTGGCTCTTTGCTCTTTTGTTTTTTGAACTTTCGATGTTCACAATTATTTTTTAATTAAAATTTTAAATTCTCTGTTAATTGTAGATTCAATGCAATTGTGAGAAATAATACAGACAGATTTTGTGTACCCTCTACCCAGTTTCCCCAGTGGTAACGTCTTTCAAACTACAGTACGATGGCGCAGCCTGGGTGTTTATTTTGACAGTCAAGATACAGAGCACTTCCATCACGCAAGGGTCCCTTGTATTGTCCTGTCGTCGCTAGCCACGCCCGCCTGCGCCCCACCCGTTGCTGCTCCTGGGTCACCGCTGATCCCTTTCTGTTTCTATGACTTTGTCATTTCAAAAATGTTCTATGAGTAGAATCACACAATACGTCATCTTTTGGGATTGCCTTTTCTCACTTGGCATTCTTTCGAGATTCATCCGAGTTGTAGCGTGAGTCTGTTCCTTTTGTTACTAAGTTCTATTCCCTGGCATGGATGCACCGTAGTTTGTTTAATCATCCGTCTATTGAAGGACATCTGGGTGGTTTTCAGTTTTTGGCTTATGAACAGGTAAAGGTTTTTGTGTAGACATAAGTTTTCATTTTTCTGGGATAATGCTTAAGAATTCAACTGCTGGGTCACATGGTAGTTGTGTGTTTAATTTTAAAGAAATTGCCAAACTGTTTTCCAGAGTGGCTACACCATTTTACGCTCCTACCAGCAATGTATGAGAAATACAGTTTTCTTTGCATCCTTGTCAGCATCTGGTGTTATCTTTATTTTATTTTAGTCATTCTGGTGGGTGTATAGTGATATCTCTTTGCAGTTTTAATTTGCATTTTCCTAATGGCAAATTATGTTGAGTATACTTAGGATGTCTAGTACAGTGCTGTGATGATAGTGTTAATAGCAAATACTTTTACCTTTTTCTCAATTTCAGGAGGCAAGTTTCAATATTTCTTCAGTAAATATAATCTTTGCGGGGTATGTGTGTGTGTGTGTGTGTGTGTGTGTGTTCTTTATCAAATTAAGGAAGCTCACTCCTTGTTCTAATTTGTTAATTTTTTATCATGAATGAGTGTTGAATTTTGTTAAATTCATTTTTCTGCTTCTGCTATAATGATTACAGGGTTTTTCCTTTATTCTATTAATGTGGTTAATTACACTGATTTCAAATGCCATACCAATGCCAAATTCCTAAAATACACACTGAGAAGATGTGATACACATACTTTTCTCTTTATCACTGGATTTTGTTTGCTGATCTTTTATTTGGGATAGTTGCATGTATGTTAATTTGAGAGACAGGCCTGCAACTTTTCTTTTTTATGATGTCCTTGTCAGATTTTGGTGTCAAGATTACATTAGCTTCAGAAAATGTGCTGAGGGCATGGCTTCTCTTCTGCTAGTCTTTGAAAAGGTTTGTGTGAGATGGATGTCATTTCTTTCTTAAAAGTTTAGAAGAATTAATCAGGGAAGTCATCTGGACATTAAGTTCTCCCTGTGAAATGTCTTTGAACTACAGACTTAATTTCCTTAATCGACATTGAACTTTTGGGATTTTCTATTTCTTTCCGAGTCCAGTTTGTATGTTTCAATGAATTTGCTCATTCCATCTAAATTCTTCACATGCAGTGACATAAAGTTGTTCAAAATACCACATTACTAATCATGTTTGTGATGTCTGAATATTCTACTGATGGCTCTTTTTTGTTCCTGGCATTGGTATTATCGTATCTCCTTTTTCTGATCAGTATCACTAGATTAATTTACATACATCCTTGGACCTCTCAAAAAGCTGGCTGCAGGCTGTGTGTATTTTCTGCTATATTTGCCTTACATTTTACTGGTTTCTGCTCTTACCTTTCTCTTCTTTCTTTTTATGCTGTCTCCAATATGCTATTAAATCCATCTATTGAATTGTTCATTTCTCTTATGCTTTCCATTTCTTTGGGCTCAATTTGCCTTTTATTTTTAGACTCATGAGAATGGGTACATAGATCACCAGTTCTCAAAGTGTCTTCTCTGAACCCTGCGGAACTCCAGGATAGTTTTAGGGGCTCCATGAAGTGAAAAATATTTTATAATAATATTGAAACAATATTACAATATTTATTACCCTTCCTACTGTGCCTTCATCTGCACGGATGATGCAAAAGCAAATA
>NW_012153175.1:428042-443838 GCF_000956105.1 Propithecus coquereli | reverse complement strand
TAATAAAAATTTTAAAAATTTCTCAGGTTTAACTTAGAATATGGTAAGTAAGGATGGATATTACCCACATGAACAAAAGTTATTTGGAATTCTTAATAATTTTCAGGACTACAAAGGTGTCCTAAGACCAAAAATATTAAGTACTTATGGCTTATATTATAATTTTTTAGCCTTTTCATGTTTTCAGTATATGCATTTCAGGCTGCACATTTCTTTCTAAGCACTACTTTATTTGCAAATTTTGGTATATGTTATTTTCATTATTGGTTAATACAAAATATCTTCTAATTTCTATCATGATTTATTCTATGAAGTTTTTAAAAGAATTTAATTGCTTAGTTTCCAAATAATTAGAAAGGGATTTCTTATTATCTTTTTGTTATTGATTTTTAGCTTAATTCTACTCTGGTCATAAAACATATTCTGTATGATTCCAGTTCTCTGACATTTGTTGATACTTGTTTTATGATCCAATATATACTTTATTTGAGGAAATATTTATGTGCTATTGTGGGGAATATATACCCTGCAGTTGTTGAGTATGGTGCTCTATATATGTCAAATAGGTCAGACTGGTTTACTGTGGCTTTCAAATTCTCTATAAACTTACTGATTTTATTTTCCCTGCTTCTTCTATCCTTCACTGAGAGAGATGTGTTAAAATCTCTAACTAAATTTGTGGATTTCTACAGTTTTACTTTTAATTCTTTCTGGTTTATTTTATATATTTTTGAGGCCATCTCTTTAGATGGAAGAAATTTGGAATTGTTTTATCTTACTGTTGAACAGATACTTTTATCATTATGAAATATCTTTATTTCTAATAATCTATCTTGCCTTAAAGTCTACTTTTTCTGATATTAAAATAGCCATGTTAATCTTCTTTAGACTGGTGTTTGAATGGGATCTCTCTTTTACTTTTTGTCATTGTTTTACTCATAACTCAGTTTTGTTCTTATAATTAAAATAGTCATGATCTAGCATATCTGTAAGCAGCATGTAGTTAGGCTTTAAAAAATTTATTTAAAAGACAGTATTAGTCTTTTAATTGGCGTATTTATTCCATTTACATTTAATGTACCTTTGGCATGAAAGGATTGTATTTGACCTCTTATTCTTTGGTTTCTATTTGTTTCTTCTATTTTTCTGACAGCAATTAATTATTATTCATTCTTTAATTTTCACACTGTGTCAGCTCATTAGTTATATTTTCCTTTGTTTTCCTTTAATGCTTACTCTAGAGATTATTGGCGGACCCACCCCAGTCTGGGCAACTTGTATATTTTTGACTTATTAGGGTCAACCTCAATTTAGTTCTTTTACCATTCCTCCAACAATCTAAGGATCTTACAATACTTTAACTATCTTTACATCCCTTCCCTCTTTTATGCTATTATTGTTTTGTATTTTAATTCTACATCTACTTCAAATGCCCACATATTATTATTGTTGTTTTAAGCAATCATTGTTCCTTCAGATTGACTTTCACATTTACCCTTTCTGATGTTCTTTGTTTATTCCTGCATTACTAATATGCTTCCACTTATGATCATCTTCCTTTTGCCTGAATAATTTCTTTACTGTTTCTTTTAGTGTGGATCTACTGAAAATTAACATTCTCATTTTGAACATCATGGGTTCTTTATTTTCAAAAGGTACTTCAACGAGCATAAATTCCTAAATTAGCATTTATTTTCTTCCAGCACTTTGAGGATATTTTTCTATTGTCTTTTGACTTCTTTTATTTCTTTTGCAAAGACAGCTGTCCATCTTAGTGTTGGTCCTTTGTTTATCCTTGGCTGCGTCTGCTTCTAAAATTTTTTTCTGTTTATAATTATCAGCACTTTTAATATAAAGTGGTTTTTTATCTATCTTTTTTGTGAGTTTGTAGAATGTCTTGACATTCTTTTGTAAGAAATGGAAAATTCTCAAATGACATCTCTTCAAATGATGCTTTTCTCTTTTCATTTACCATATGTTAGACTTTTTTGCTCTGTCCCAAATGTCTTTTATGCTGTTGACAGTGTTTTCCAATTTTTTTCTGTGGTGTCTAATCTTCAATTAAATCAGTTGATTGAATTGGTAAGTTCTTTCTTATATATATATATATCTTTAACTTTGATTCTTTCTTATAGCTTCTACTTCTCTGGTACAGTTCTCTATTTTTCTATTTTCTTAAACATGCTTCTTGTAATTATTAATATTTAAGTTCATGGATGATTACCCTAATTTCTGGATCACCTGTGAGCCTGTTCATATTATCATTTTTTCCCTTGATTTTTGATAATTTATTTCTATTGCATGTCTTACCTGATAGTTTTTCGTCGAATGCCAAAACTTGCATATACAAATGCAATGGTAAAGACCCTGGATGATGTTACCATTTTCTTTGGTGAGGGAGATGAAGTGTGGGAAGATGGCCTTGAACCCACCAAGGCCACTCTGGCTTTGGAAGGGTGGCCTATTTTTGGTTGCGTGTTCCCCCTGGGCTGTGGTCCTTCAGGAATCTCAGCTGATGGCCTGCAGTACTTACCAGGGCCCCGCCTCCTTAGTGGGCTCTGAACTTCCATTTTTGTCTCCCCAGGGCTGCGAGACTGCCAACATCCCCGTGTAGATTTTAAGCCTCTTAGCAGCTGCTTTCCTGTCAGTTTCTCTTCCTCTCGCCCTGTGCCTGGGAAGCTCTGCCCCAGCGGGAATTGGGCGCAGAACATAAGGCTTCCTTCTCTGGGGTTCCCTTTACACTAGAATCTTGGCCCCTCATTTTCCGGCTGCACTGCACTTTAATTGTTGTCTTCTCAGCCCATCGAGACTTTTCTAGGCGACCACTTTTCCTGTCAACTCTGTGTCCCGTGCTGTAAATTGGCAAATTCCCCAGTGGAAGAAAAGCATCCATGAGTGGAGACTCACCCAGTGCTTTCTCTTCCCTCTGGGATCTCATACCCCCAAGTCCTGGCTGTCTTGATTGGTTTCCAATGTCTTCAAAGAGATTTTTTTTCTACGCAGCTTTTAGAGTTGTTCTCAGTGGTGGGATCGCTCTGCTACAAGTCACCCTGCCACCACCAGAAATGCAAGAAATGCTCATTTCTTTATAAGAGTTTCCCAGAATTCCCTTTAAGTTTTGCTTTGGACTCTCTCCGACCCTAGGGCTCCTACTGGAATGTTCCTGGGGAGGATGGGTGAGGTTTGTGCTGGAGCTTGATATTTGAGAAGGGGTCATATCCTGTTTGTTTTTCTGTGGATTTTCCTTCACTGATTTAAATATTCATTAATATGTTTAAAATGCCAAATTAGGGGTTACAATCATTCCTCAAAGTGGGGCTGGGCCTGCAGGCCTCGCAGCCTCCATCTCAGATGGAGAAAGAGGAATTGCAAGCATCTTCTCTCGGGGGAGTTGGACGTGGAGGTACTGGGACCCTGTGCTCTGGCTTAGCTGGGCATGGGGCAGTCTTGCCAACCATGTGCTCTGGCCTGCACAGGCAGCCCAGTGCCTCGGTTTTTCCTCCCAGTGGCTCTCTTAGCGCCCAGGATTCTTCCCGAGCAGCTCCCATGCTCCCTGCTACCCACTTGGGAGAGGGAGGGAAAGCACATCTCCTCCGGCGACTGGTGTCTCTGCTTTTGGGCTCTGTCTGAGAGCACCAGCTTGGTTTTAACTATGTGCAGCGTCTCAGTTGTCTGCTTTGGGTTTTAACTGTCAAAACAAACCAGTTCTGGGTCATTACCCTGCAGTGCCAGCCAGAATTATGATCCTGGCGGTTTCTCCCTGCATCCCTGGCTCCCAAACAAATGGGCCCCAGATCTTTGCTTCTGTGTGACCCCGAGCATTTTAAAGCCTGCGCTTTCTTATACCAGCCAAAGTTACCATAATAACAAAGCCCCGTGCTTATTTTTCAGCTTTGTCTATTCTTCCTCCTGGCTCAAAGGCGTGTTGAGGTTGGCTCCATTCCACAGCCTTCTTTCATCTTGAGCTCCTGGCACCCAGTGCTGGAACTAAGTTTGAGTTGCCACTTACAGTCGGGAAGCTGGGCGGTATGAACCGAGGATGGGTTCCCTTAAAAAATGTCCATTTTTCCGACGTTGCAACCTGACGTTATCGAGTGATGGGGCATTAAGTGCATGGCACACAGGGCGGGGCCATGGCATCTCTGCCATGGACAGAGCGCTGTGGTGTTTGACATGGCCCCAGCGCCCCCTTCCTAGAATGGTCTTTTAATCTGTGAAATGAAATCAAATATTGAAATGCAGTTATCAGATACTACAAAAACAAATAGATGGTATAGACAGTCTCGGAAGTGTGTGCTGTGTGCTTCCCCAACATATCCACGAGCAAGGTCTGTGGTGGGCAAAGAAATACCCTTTTCAGAAGGCGGCTTGGAATCACTGATGTTTTCTGGTTGCATTGTAGTTGCTGCAGATTCTCCAGGCATCTCTTGATTTCCGTCACAGTGTACTGCTAATACCACGTTCAGAATGAAAGGATATGCTAGCTTTCAGAAATGTTTTCCCCTGAGTCCCTGAGTTCTGTCCAAGTTAAAACCTGAGTGAAGATGGCTGAATCTCCCAGGCCCAAGGAGGGAACACCAGGGTCCGCAGGCAGTACACGAGCAGGTCAGGCTGCTCTCACGGCATTTCAAATGTAGCAGGCCTTCTTGCGTCGTGAGCCCAGAGAGAAACTTAACTCATCGAAAATGTATCAGGCGTCTACTATTTTATGCCCGGTGCTTGCTAGTCTGTGTCACCGGGCGCTTCTCCAGGTCCCTGTGTCTGCATAACGCAGTGTCACTGCCCAGCCGGGAGCGCGGTGCTCTCAGAGCCGGTAGCTCGCTGCTCCGGCCAGTGTCACTCGGGTCCCATCCATCACAATCCCCTCCCCGAGGAGTGGCAGCATGGTGCTGCCTGTCAGCCTGAGAAAGCCAGGCACACCGTGTAGCCCAGCTCCTGCGCCCCGCTTCTGCCTGTGTGCACACGCGCACACAGATAGACACTAATGTACACACATGCACACAGATACATGCTCATGTACACACAAGCACACACAGATACTCATATACACACATGCACACAGATACACACTCATGTATACACAAACACATACAGATACTCATATACACACACAGATACTCGTGTACACACACAGATACTCATATACACACATGCACACAGACACTCGTGTACACGCAAACACATACAGATACTCATATACACATGCACACAGATATATACTCGTGTACACACAGGCACACAGATACACACTCGTGTACACACAGATACTCATATACACATGCACACAGATACACACTCGTGTACATGCAAACACAGATACTCATATGCACACATGCACATGGACACTCGTGTACACATGCTCACACAGATAAACACTCGTGTACACACAAACACACACAGATACTCATATACACATGCACACAGATACACACTCGTGTACATGCAAACACAGATACTCATATGCACACATGCACACGGACACTCGTGTACACATGCTCACACAGATAAACACTCGTGTACACACAAGCACACGGACACTCGTGTACACATGCTCACACAGATAAACACTCGTGTACACACAAGCACACACAGATACTCATGCACACATAGAGATACATGTGTACACACAAGCACACACACATACTCATATACACACAAACACACAAATACACACTCATATAACCATACAAATACACAGATACACACTTATATACACACAAACACACATGGATACACACTCACATACACAGATACAGACTCACACACAGATACACACAGACACAAATACATGCAAAGATACACACTAATACAAAGACACACATAAACAAACAAGGTACACACTGTTACACAAACACATAGGCACACACAAAGGTAAACACACACAAACACATACGGAGACACACAGACACACACACATAGACACAAGACAGACACATACACAGACACACAGTTGCTCACACAGACACATATACATACACACAGGTGCACATGTACACACAGACACACACATTTACATAGACACACACGGACATACACATTCACCACAGACACACATGGGTGCACACACACACACAAACACACATGCAGACACCCAGAAGTACCCAGACACACATAGGCACACATAACACATATACACACACGGCTACTCACAAACACACACACAGACATGCAGACACATGCATGCACATATACACACTCACACGGATACACATATACCCACAGACAGACATACACAGACACACATACATAGACACACAGATACACGCTCACAGACACACAGACACACATACACACATATGCAAACAGACACACAAGGACACACACGCTCACAAAGATACACTCAGATACAAATGCATACAGACACACAGACATACAGACGCGCACGCACAGACACACACTCAGGAGGGGCAGGGAACAGGGGCTGGCCTGGAGGGGGACACACGTGAGGTGGACTCGGTGTCTGAGCCCTGTCCACTCGGGGCCACCTCGCCACAGGGCCACAGAAGCAAACCCTCTGGAGCCACGGCCAGCTGGTCGGAGAGAGTCCAGCGTCTGCCCAGGGCGCCAGAGCAGCCTTTCTGGAAAAGCCCCAGAGCCCGGACGAAGCAGACGAGCCCACTGCAGGATGGGAGCTGCTCTTCCACGCCGGGAGCTCGGCAGGCGTACGGCCGAGACGGAGGCCGGCGCCAGCGTGGAGTGGACGGCGATGCCCGCGACTCGAGGGCCGAGCCTGAGCCGGGGAAGGGGCTGGGAAGGGCCTGGCGCAGGTCGTCCCAATCCTCGCTGTGAAGGAAACGAGTCATTTTGGCCATCGTTTTGGCCTTATTTCTAATTTTTGTAATGGAAAGGCATTTGCAGCAATAGTAAAGAAAATCAAAACATCAACAACAAAACTGATGACATCCTCATCACCCAAGCCCGCCCTGGCACGGTGGGGCCCCGAGCAAGAGCATACATGGTCACCCACTCGCCACGTGTCGAAATATTGAAAAATCAAAAATCAGACCAACCCAGCTGTTGAGGGAAATAGTGTTGCTCCTCCTCCTCTGACAAGCACAGCCGGCAGCCAGGCTAGGGCTGAGAACTGCTGGCCTCCTCCGCCCTCCGTGCCTGGGTGGGGAGAGCTGGCTCCTGGCCGGAGGCTTCAACCTTTCCCCCAGGCTGCATCTTGCATTGGAGGATACTACACAGGAGCTTGGCCCGCTCCTCCCTCCCACGGTAGCAGTGCCTCGGGCCACCCAGCCCCTGAGCCAGTGTGCCTGCAGGGAGGCCTGCCTTCCACAGAGCGGGACCACACAGCTGGGCTCGGGGCACCTCGGCAGACAAGCCTGGGGGCAGGCAGCAGGGCATGAACTCCAGGTGGGCTTGCACCTTGGGGTCTTCATGATCTTGTCCCCTGAGCAGCTGGGGGCCAGAGCAGGTCCTTGTAAAGTACAGGGTGCAGGGCAAGACCCCTCTCTCCCCATCTAGAAGGTACCGGCATCTTATAATTCATGTCTTCTCGTTCTCCCGCGTCGACCTCCAGCCCTGCTCTGTGGCACACACCGGGCACTTCACAGGGTTGACGCTGGTGTGTGCCAGTTGGAGTATGTTCTCACTTTCCGTTGTATCATAAATATTTTCTTTGTATCCACATAGTCTTCATAGTTAAAATATTTTATTTCCTTTATTACCTTAGAAATATATAATCATTGTAGGTAAATGAGAAAATACAGGGAATTATGAATAAAAGAATTACTGTATATTCCCAGAACCCATAGATAGGGGATATTAACATTTTGTATATTTCCTTGCAGAATGTTTATGATACATATTCATATATATTTTTCTTTTCAAAAACAGGATTTCCCTGTAATTATTGTTTTGTAGCTTGCTTTTTCTGCATTTACTATATCTCAAATTTCCCCGGGTGAATACATGTATTTCTCCAACATTTTTCTTAATGGCACTTGGTATTTCATAATATGGCTAAACAACAGCAACAATGACGGTAGTAATATCATAAAATCCGTCTGTGTGCCCGACTGTGCATGGCGCGTTGTCTTGAGCGTTTATGGTATTTCTGAGAGCCGGGCATCGTACTCACCTTCTGGATTCTCAGGCCACCAGTGGACACAAATCTCTGTGTATTTCTGAGTTTCTCATGTTATAAATGATACTGCGTTGAATTTGATGAACACATGATTTTTTGGACTTGTCCTGGTTTTCCTTCAGAAAAATTCCTAGAAATAGAATCATAGGGTCAAAAACTATACATCCTTTAAATAAATTTTATGTGCATTGCCAAATTTCCCTCCAGAAAGCTTTTACCAATTTACACTGCCATCCAGCAACTCATGAGAATTCCGCCTTAGTCCCACCAGGATAATGTGAAGGTTGATATTTGCATTGAAAAACAAAGCAAAACGAAACACACAAAGCTCTGATAGAATAACAACGAGGACACAAGAACTCTGGACAACCTGATACCTGTGACCCTGGCTGCATACTCTCTCACAAGTTATCAACTATTTGTATTTCTCTTTTGTGAACCATCTTGCCCCCTTATTTGCCCATTTTTCCACGTAGGTACTTATCTTCTTCTTACTGATTTGTGAGTCCTCTTTTTATCTTAAGGCTAATAACCAGGGGCTACTCATATATTTAGCAAACATTCTCAATTTATTTTCATTTAAATTTTTAATTAAGTATTTCTCCTTGTATTCAGAGAAATCTCTAGTCATTTCTTCCATTTTATTATTTAGGTCTTGTGCTTGGAAAGGTCTTTCTCACACTAAATTTATATTTTAAAAAAATCCGGTATATTTATTCCTGTCTTTATATAATAGTATTTTTCATATACCTCCTTATTGCATTTGTGAGTTATTGGTTGTAAGGTGTAAGATAAGATTCTAACTTCATTTTTTAGAAATAGTTAACCAATAATTTAGTACCATGCATTGAATAATCTATCCCTCCTGCATACCATTTGAAATGATTCCATTACTTTCTTGATTTTTTCAGGCTTGTGTTTTTAGTCCAAGTTCTTTGTCTAGCTGTGGTCATCTGGAATTTCTGGAGTCACATGGTTTGCTGCACGTGGCATGCTTGGTGGTATACACTGCTATGTTAAAGTGGAAACTCTTCCCCATTTTTTATATTTTTCAAAGTTTTACCATTTCTTCTGGGGGCTATTTCTGGAATGCAATATTTACTTTTATCAGCTGAATTATATTCATTAATTAATATGTCAATTTTCTAAAGCACGTCTAGTAATAGCTGTAGCTTCTCTAGAAGAAAGATATTTGAGTAGGTGGTTTTGAGGGTGTATTCCCTCCACAGTGTATTCCCAGATATTATATTTTAGAAAATATTCTCATCCTTTCCCTCATATTAAACTTTCAAGCCAAAATGTCCTCTTTTTGCCCATCCCGGGAAAGGCCTTTTGCCTTCCTGTGTGGCCGCCAGCGCCCTTTGCCATCAGGGTGAGGCTTTGACTTCCTCTTGTCTTCACAGCTTTAGACCCGAATGACACCTGGTTGCACCCCAGATTCTGCCGGAGCCTGCAGCAATCAGTGACTTGTTCTGTAACGCCTGTGTAGACCTGTGTGTCTCCAGCACCCACCACAGCATACAGGGGCGCAAATGCACAGGGGACTCTAGGCTTGGGGTCCCCCGTGGTGTTCTGTCCTGTATATCTGGGCTGTCCATAAAGGTCTTCACACCTGTGTGTTTGCTTAATAAAAGCTTATTGAGGATTTGTTGAGAATAAGAAAGCATGGAAAGGAAAAGAATACAGGAAATTGGAGTCTCGTCCTCCTTCCCAACTTCACTCTATCGCATGATCTTTGCTAGCTCACAACAAGCAGGGGGCGAACTTTATATCTGAACTCAGAATGATTTGGGACAACAAGGGAAGATGGAAAAATCTAGTATCGGAACAACCTGAGAGACAGAGGAGTGAGGACTAAGCGGACAGTGCGCTCGTTCTGGAAGCGCGACCCTCCTCCGTGTGCGTGGGTGGCGCGAGTCCCCCACTCAGTCCATCAGCAGACCCCGCCCAAGCTCCAAGGCTGCCGTGCTCCAGGAGCGAGGCGCTGCCCGTTTGGCTCCTTGAGGACTGGAGCACATCGCGGGAGCAGCCGGAGGACCCTTTTCTGGCTTTATCACCAAACTCGGGTGGAGGAAGGAAAAAAAACGACTGCACCCTCAGGATGGGTAGCAGAGCACCCCAGCCCTAGATGTCTGGAATGATCCACCATGACCCTGGGTAACTGAGCCCATTCTAGCATGCCCCCTCTCTGGCTGGTTTCAGAGAATTGCTCTGTTTTCCCACTGTTTTGCAAATGCATGAAAATGACTAGAAATTTTAGTCACCATGTGAGTCCTTTTATTGCAACTGAAAAGTAGGAAGGGGCATTTTTAGTTCAAACAAATGGCATTGCAGGCATAATATGTTACATTAAGAACGGCTAATTTTGTATTATTAAATATAATCAGAAACACAACGTGAGGCTCCCGCCACATTGACACGGTGTGCCAGGTATCTCGACGCCACTCAGCGGGCTGCCTGGTTTGCACACTGCTTAAACTTTCTCATCAATGAGTTTTTATATGATAACCAGAATATTAAAAATATATTAAAAGTGGCCTCATGCGTCTCAGCAAATGCAAGCCTAGGTTACTGGGAGATAGGCCCCCTCTGCCAGAACCGCGGGTTCCAAAGCCGCAGCAGCCACCCGGAGGCTTCCTGGATCATGGCTGAGCTGCAGGCTGCTCTCCGCTTCTCCACGCCGGCCCCGGGGCCCCCACGTGGCAGCCCGTCATGATCCAGCAGTGCCCTTTGGCACAGCGGAGGGGACACGCTCTGATTCTAACAGCTGTTCTTTGGGTGGCAAAGCGGTAGCTGTCTGTTACTGATTCCCTGCCACCCCTCCCCAACCATGTTTTCAATATCTCCCCGCTTCTACCCCCCACCACTTTGGAAGGTTCTGGAAGGTTTCTAAGAAGACTAGGTTTAAGTAGCTACACAAGTAGTTTTTTCTGGATGTGGGGATTTGTACCCATTTATTTTCTACAAAATGAAAAACAAAACAAAACAAAACACCAGGGTTCTTTTGGGGAAAGGAGAGAAAACCAAGAGATAGACAAAACGGGTCAAGTCATCTCCTGTTATCCTCACTGTTCTTTAAGCAGTAAGAGATGCTTTGAGTTCTTTGTAAAAACAGGTGCAGTGGTCACCTACCTGGACCACAGGAGATGCCCAGTCGTGCTCCTCTGGGAAGTCACCCCAAGGTTACGTGACACCGTCTGGCAAAGGCGAAGGGATTCTGCAGGTGCAATGTGCCTCCTACTCAGGTGACGTGCCCGAGTGGCCTGAATGAATCGGATGAAATCCCTTATAAGAGGACTGAGGCCCTTCCCGCTGGCTTGGAGAAGTGAGCCGCCAGGTTTTGAACAGGTCCCTAAGAAGGGCACCTGGCAGGGACCTGTGGGGCCTCTAGGAGCTGAGAACAGTGCCCCTGACAGACAGCAAGAAAGTAGGGACCGCAGTCCTACAGCCACAAGGAACTGCATTCCTCCAGCAGCCACGTAAGCTTGGAAGAGGACCTCAGCCTCCAGGGGAATGTAGCCCTCCGCCGACACCATTATTACAGCCTGCGACACCCTGAGCGCAGGACCCCGCTACACCTAAGCCACACCCGGACTCTTGACGGTGAGATAATAAATGTGTGCCGTTGGAAGTGGCTAAATTGTTACGATTTCTTGTGCAGCAAGGGAAAACTAGCACATTTAGGAAAGAGTGGATACTTGTGCACTTAGGAAATCGGTCTGTCCGTTTCTAGGGTGGTTGTATTTTGCTGGACTTGGGAGGCTGTGTGGCGCTGTGCTTTTAGGCACAGAGGAGGGACCAGGGAAGGTCAATGGCCCTGAGTTTACACCTCCCAGTGCCAGCGTAGGGACAAGTCTCCATGGAGACTATGAGAGACACGATGGAAAACCAAAGGTGACTTGAACTGAACAAGATTTCAGTGTCTTCTCAGAAGTGGTTCTGGTGAAATTTCACCAGGAAAACCTTCCAGTTTTAAAATACTATAGTTTTCGCCGCATGTTTTCATTCATCGTGGCGACATTTTCTTTTGCCAAAACAGAGAACAAATGCAACCTTTACAAGATGGAACTGGTTGTCTTTATTTCAGCCAAGCCAGGGGTCTCATAGTCATGACACTTCTCATAAGATCTTCATTTTCAAACTAAAGCTGTTTATTGATGGCCTACTTTTTTCAACATAGTAGCATGTCAATAAATTGGAGAATATTTCAGTTTGTTAGATTTCCCCAAGCGTTCTGGAGAAATCCTTAGACAATTTGCCATATAAACTCAGTTAATTGCTTTATATAGTAGAGCTATAGCAACTATTTAGATATATCATATGACAGACATTCATAAAGTACAAGAAAGACATATTTGTCAATACAGTGATGTATAAGATAATTATTTTTATTATGTGAATTTCTGAGTTGAAATCAAGATGATCTCAGTTGTGCTAACGACTGCCATGGCTTTACCTAGTTGTCAAGAAGCAAGAAGGGAAGGCTGTCTGGGTTATTTTCTGATTCTTCTCAGTTCTTCCTCATGCCTGGAATGTAAATCTCAGGGCACCATAAAATTGAATAAAAAATGTAAGTTTAAATTATTTTTTATTTTAAATCGGGTAGGAGCATAATAGAAAAAGATCATCAAAAACAATGAGAAGAAATAATTGTTAATTTCTACAGTACCTTGAAACAGAAGCCCAAGAGAATAAATGGAATAAGGATACTATTAAAATTTCCTCTTTTATTATATCTTCTCTGCCAGAGTAATTGTTGCTGTGTCCAATATATGCAGGGGACAATTTACTAGCTGTTTTCTATTAGTTTTTAACATTAACATATACAGAAATAAAATGAATAGCAAGCTTTCTTTGAGTAATTAGATGACTGACAAGGCGTAGAAGCTGCTGGACCACTCTTCTAATAATATCTAAAAGCTGGGTGACCAAATGGAAGTAGCATAAGCAATGCAAACTTCCTCTTTTATTAAGGGAATATTGATGCAATATTATAGATTATTTTCAGGACACCAAATAGAAAAGGCCATGTGATCCTTTTTCTGCAAGAATTGTATATTAGTATTCAGAAAGAAAAAAATCATAGTATATCATTTATATGCAGGATTGGAGGTTTTCATGGATTCTTTCCTCTGTGAAGTCATTGCTCTTCACAGACATTCTTGGTTTTGATTTTTCTGATGGTGAGAGGGCGTGGAATGGCGAGACACGGAACTACTGGCTTGTCCCAAACACTGGATTTCTTTCGTGATTTCTAAATTGACCTCATTAGGATCCTAACGTGTATACAAGGCTGGGTCAGCTCGGTGAGCTGTGTTAACTAGCTGTGATAAATGCTAATCCAAAATAAAGTTAATAATAGTGTATACTTTTCTTCTGAGCAGGCCATGTGACAGACATCGTACTATTCTCTCTTCTCTCTATGCCTGTCTCTGCTGACACTCATACATGGACGTATGTGCACCTGTATACCCACAACACATACATCATTTTTTAATCCAAGAGAAGCCCTTTGGGGTAGGAACTAGTATTGTCCCCATTTTACGGATAGAGAAACAGAGGCACAGAGTCATGAAGCCACCAAGTCCCTCCAGCGCGTTGACCTCAGCATTGGAGAGCTGACCTGGAGCAGGCCACTGCAGGGTGGGGAGGTGATTCGTTCAGCCAGTATTTACCAAGAACCCACTGGGTGCCAGGCACTCATCTAAGCATGGGCATAGCGTGATCACAATAGACACAGTTCATGCCTCAGCACGCATTCTAGATCAGTCTTGAGTATCTGTTACCTAGTGTGATGTGGCTAACATTACCACCCCAGCCAAACTCAGCAAATTAATTACCTCTCAGGAAGGTTACTTAGGTATCACAGGAAAATACATGACTGCCTTACAAGTCTCTTTTGGGGAGACTCTGGGACTTGGAAAACCAGGCTCTTCTAGTGTCGATGACTACGTGGTATGCTTGGTTGAGCTTTGGTGGCACTGTGTTGGAGCTAGGTAACAATTTTTTACCTATACCTATTTATGCAAAATGTGCACAGTCCCTCCATCCATTTCTTGGTTTTCTGGCTTGGAAACTGAAAAAAGATCTAGGTGAATATTAAGTGTGTTTAAAAGTGAATCGACCTGTGTTTGGTTTATTAGCTAATTCAGTAAGGCCCTTCCCCATATGGTTACTAGAGGTTTTTAGCAACAAGGGTGGACTCAAATGGATGGGCTCATTTTTTATGATCCCAAGAATCAGGGATCTCCAGGAAGTGGCCGTTCAGGCTGGGGGAATCCCTGGACCATTCCAAGCTCCACATTTCTTTGGTGCTACCAGATGCATTTTCTGCATTAGCCATATGATTTCTTCCCAATTGCCCATATGGTGCTGTGAGCAGCCCACACTGACACGTGGACACTGAAAGGTTTACGGTGGGTGTGTATAGTGCCACCAACAGTGCAGGAACTCCTCAAAAGAGCGTTGTGGCTGTGAAGATACAGTAATTCACATTTCCAATATTGCTAATAAAATTTAACAAATGGAAAACCAAAATGTCAAACAAGCAATAATACTGATGGTATTTCTCTTAGGCTGAGTAAAGAAAACCAGAGTGACTTTAATTGGTTAGAAAAGTGAAAGAAAAGAGAGAAAAACTCACCATGAGTTACAGTGGCTCAAGTAAAGGGAGAGTGAGTATAATTTTATTAAAAGTAGGTGGTAATGATGCAACAAGCTTAGGAGAGGAGATATTTTAGAATGGTGTAATTGACTTGAATTAATTATGAGGGTGATGAATGGCGCTCCACCTATGTAAATGAGGGACGCCTGAGACTCCAGCCCCGCGGACGTGCAGCTGTGCTTCAGTGGGCCATCGCGTCGTATTTCACGGAGTCCACATTGTGAGGCGGGAAGAGTGATATTTATGGAGTGCAAAGCACTGTGGGACGTTGTGGGAAACCGCATATATTCAGCTTGTCAGAAAGCATCTTAATATTTCCGCCTTCAATCCAGAGACTGAAGCCTCCCACATCTAAAGCTGTCATTAACCCATTTTCCAGATACAGAGAAAGCTCTGGTATAGCCACCAAAGCCCTTGTGCATTCTGGAAATTCATTTCTGATGTTGGTAGAGTATCTTCTGCCTTCCCAGGATCGTTAGGCACTGGGAATAAATGCTGGTCGTGGTTTGGGCAGTCTCGCCGAATAATCCTCTCCTTGTACTTTGTGGCAACTGGATTCGGTGCTGTTGACCTATCCCTTGTTGGTAACTTTCCCTTACGGCTTTCAGCCCCATGGAGGGCCACCATCCACACAGAAGCAATTGCGACTTTTTTAGAAATGGGAATATCGTTTAGGTTGTGTGAACATAATCTTTAAAGAACAAAAGCAGCGCGGGGAATACCTTGGTGCAGGCGTTTCCCAACGCCCGAACGCCCTGGGGTGGGTTTGCAGACAGCTGGATCTTGGCTACAGGTCTCTGTTTCAGTGCGAGGGAATGTCGTGGACACGGTTTCACAACTGCAAGCATTAATGGTTTTGAAAAGACTTTGTTGTGCTTGGTGTTACCGGCTTCAAACTCTTTTTCATTATTCTAAACTTCATCTGGCACTAGCTCCAGGTTGCGTTTTCTTCAGAATAGGTTATTGTTCCCCAGTTTTTTTGTCTATGGAATGTTCAAGGGGTTGCAATTACATGACAATGCATGGATTTTTTTCTTATT
>NW_012153175.1:414774-427992 GCF_000956105.1 Propithecus coquereli | reverse complement strand
CTCTGGTATAGCCACCAAAGCCCTTGTGCATTCTGGAAATTCATTTCTGATGTTGGTAGAGTATCTTCTGCCTTCCCAGGATCGTTAGGCACTGGAATAAATGCTGGTCGTGGTTTGGGCAGTCTCGCCGAATAATCCTTTCCTTGTACTTTGTGGCAACTGGATTCGGTGCTGTTGACCTATTCCTTGTTGGTAACTTTCCCTTACGGCTTTCAGCCCCATGGAGGGCCACCATCCACACAGAAGCAATTGCGACTTTTTTAGAAATGGGAATATCATTTAGGTTGTGTGAACATAATCTTTAAAGAACAAAAGCAGCGCAGGGAATACCTTGGTGCAGGCGCTTCCCAATGCCCGGACGCCCTGGGGTGGGTTTGCAGACAGCTGGATCTTGGCTACAGGTCTCCGTTTCAGTGCGAGGGAATGTCGTGGACACGGTCTCACAACTGCAAGCATTAATGGTTTTGAAAAGACTTTGTTGTGCTTGGTGTTACCGGCTTCAAACTCTTTTTCATTATTCTAAACTTCATCCGGCACCAGCTCCGGGATGCATTTTCTTCGGAATAGGTTATTGTTCCCCAGTTTTTTTGTCTATGGAATGTTCAAGGGGTTGCAATTACATGACAATGCACGGATTTTTTTCTTATTTTAATTTTTGTATATACAATCATGTTGCTAAAAACCGAAACACAAGTGAAATGGGGAATGTGTCCAAATATCTATAGTCTGATCCAGGTATATCACATTAGGAAACATTAATTCCACATTAAATATAATCAGAAACACAATACGAGGCTTGTCAGGCGGACACGGGGTGGTGGGTACTATAATACTGCTCAGCAGGAAGGCTTGTTATATTTTTTATATGTTAGTAGATGTCTACTTAGAATTGATCAAACCTTTGCTTCCGAAACATATATGCCAACACCTCCACAACACACCATAAACCAGACTCTCAGAAAACAATAATGATGCTTATCAGTCACTTGCCTTGAGTTCGCTTGTGAAAAACCCCCAGCCAGTGTGCTATTGGAGATCTTAAAACATAGATCTTTTTGCTGTACTGATAATTCACTCACAGCTTGAGATTGATGACTATGTGAAGTCCATAAAAGATGTTACCACTATATTTTGTTCTTATGATTTATTTTATCATGTTGTCAAGGTTTGCAGAAAACAAGAAACAAATCAATGAATGTCATGCTTAAATATTAAAGAAGGCTGTAATACACATTTTTATTCAGATGCCTGATTCAATCTTGTGGCTCAGAAAGGAGTAGTAGCAACCAAGCTTTTATTTGAATTACTTTTGGAAAAATTAATTTAGGAGGACTGTTGAATCGTGAATGGCAAAAGGTAGCTAACCTTATTTGCTTACATAGGAATATATGGCTGCTGGACTCATTGGCAAAGCAGTTTTAACAAACCACAGGCGAGTGAGTGGATTTTAAAGCAAGAACTTGGGCTGGACTGTGCTTAACAAGTTCAAGCCTGCAGTGTGGACAGAGAGTATTTGGAAAAAAGCAAAAGGATGAGACTTTGGTTCAGGGATGGGGCAAGAATGCTGTGCATTTTGCTTTTGAAACGAATCATTTCTTTCCTCATTATATAAAATCCAGATCACCATCTATTCCTAGGGCAGACACTGTCTGCAAGTGTGGCATATTCCAGAATCGGCGGCCTTTCCCATACCGCATTAGATAGCAGGCAGAGAAGAACAGCTAAGTCTTGCTTTATTTTTCTGAATCCGACCGGCTTTCTGAAAACAGGGTCTACACATGCACATGTTGCCGACTCCACATTAGAACAATCCAAAGAACTGGAGACTGTACATTTCCAGGACATGAGAAAATATACTCTGAACTCCAGATTTTTTATTTTCTTTTTTTGAAACAAGATGAACACACAAAAAAAGTTCAAAAGACCTGTCAAAAATGAAGCTCCCAAGCCGTGCTGTGCCCTAGCACCAGGACGATTCAGCCTAATCTCTGTCTCTAAACTCAAGACTGTGCATTCGAGGTCCTGAATGTCTTTGGATTATCAAATAAAAAGTAATTAGGTTCAGCATTATTTCGTTGTTAAGTGTATTTTATTGTATTTTATTATATTCTTGTTTTGTGAAAATTGGTAATCAACACATGGTATATATGCTGATTCCAAATTAACGTGAATATTCAATTAACCACAAGACCCTGGTCTTTGACCATTCTGAATAAACTAGAGTTTATTTGAATTTAGAAAACAGATAAATTAGGAAGTGATCATTTGCATTACAATAGGATTCTTCATTCTGAGGGAGGATTCCTTGTGGGATTCTTTTAAATAGAAAGCTCTCCAAGTACTTTGAAAAATATAATTTGATTTTTAAAAAATTCTCTTCTTGTGTAGTTTCTCAGGAACATGCCTATTGTGTGAAATGAGAGGCATATCTATTTAATTTGGTAATGAGAGAGCTTAATTGCAAATATTTTGGACTTAAAAAAATTCAGATATAGTCGCGTGAAATTCGTACCCAGCCGTGGAACTTAAGTTCCGTTTCATTACCATTTTGTTTCTATCTCGGTCAGCCTGAGCGCAAATCCCAATTCTGTCGGGCTCACCGTCTAACCCGTCCTCGCTCTGCCTGTAGCTGAACAAGAGGAAATTGTCGGAGGGGCACATGGGATGTCTCCATGGCTGCTGGGTAGTCTGTGTCTTCTGCTTAGTGCGGCAGGGAAGGGGACGCAAGGACAGGGCCCGGGGCTCACGGCAGCAACACCTGGCGCCTCCAGGCTTATTCGAGCAGTTTTGGTGGGAGAGGAGCTGGGTAAAATCCCACAAAATTACTGTTCGTTATACTCAGCTAGCTGTGCGTGTGTGTGCGTGTGTGTGCGTGTGTGTGTGTGTGTGTGTGTGTGTGTGTACGTACAGTCGCTGGGATGGTTACTCTGGTGCGTAAGACAACAAAGACCAGAAATGCTGGTGTGAGGGATGTTCGCAGGTGGGTGAGCTGCAAGGCTGTCCTGGTGGCAGGAGTGTGCCTTTGTGCTGAGGAAAGCCAGTGGGTCGGGACCAGGAGTGGCTGGCCGTACGCCTGCCGTCCCTCCGAGTTCCCTGGACCCGGGACTGCAGCCTGTGCAGTCTCACTCCTGGGGCCTAGTTTCCAGAGGAGGAGATGTCTTGCTCAGAGTTAAGGGGGCTCAGAGATGCACTCTTTCTCCTTAATACTGCACTTCCCGAGCCACATTAACAGGCCTAATGGCAAAAATGGTCATGTAGTGAAATAACTTTAGAAAATTTGGGGAAGAAAAGTTAGTAAGTTTCTGAGAAGGCTTGTAGTGTAGGAGCTTGTCTATTTCTAATGTGTTCAAGAAGCCGCCCTTACGGGTTCTGAAGCGCTTATTGGAACGGACTTGGAAAAGGCTGAGTCGCCAACTGTGGGGTGCGGACAGTAGGCGGTTAAACAGTCGTTCCGGGATAGGGAGGCTTTGTTCTGGGAACTCTTCTTGGGATGTGGGTACATGCGCTGGAAAACTCGTCAGCCAGAATGGATTCTAAGTCGGAGGGTTTGGGACATTGTTAAGGGACTTTCGAGGGAAGCAGGACCCTCCTAAACCCAGACGCCTGGCCATCTGTATCAGGGGCTCAGAGTTTTCAAGAGAACCTCAAAGTAAATTTTTGCCTCCCTTCCATCTTTTTCTAGCTGTCTTTAGATTCTCCACTGCGTCCCTTGTTATCATGTTGCCCAGGGCTTCGGGCCGTCATTAGGTGACCTCAGGGAGACGGCCACCTGGACAGGAGACTCACTCCCTTGAGGTGAAGTACGAGAGGCACTTCTATCTCTCTGATGCTGAGATCCCGCCAGAGGCCCCGTGTGCTCCCTGAGGGCCTCTCCTAGAGCGGGCCCTTGGGGAGGAAGCGCGGAGGCCTATCCCTTTGTCTTCCTCTTCCGCTCCCAAGGGAATTTCCAAGCATGCACTGGAACCGTCGGCCTGCTTGCGAGCTGTGCAGGGTGGTGTCGAGGAGCTAAGTGGAGAAAGGCGCCAGTGCTCTGGTTCCCAGTGGGGGCTCCCAGGGTCTGTGCGCAGAAGCTCTCGGTGTGCCAAGGCCCTGTCCTACCACCCAGCTTCCACCGGCTTCCTCGCCACCCCGCCGAGAGCAGCCCAACGTTCCTCCACTCTGGGGCTGCGGCCGGACAGCGTAAAACTGCATTCAGATTGCAACTAAAAATAGGACGAAACAGACTCCTTCAGGAATGACATTCCAATTAGAGTGTTTTCACTAAAAGATTGTTCTGAACTTTAAAGAAATGAGCATTTGATCCTTTTCACCCCCTTCAACTTCTTTTCTAGTGCTTTTTACAAATAGAGGGACCTTTGAAGGACGTCCACTCCAGCCCCCTTACTGGGAGGCCCAGAGCGAGTAGGTGACTTCTCTTACTCAGGCCACCAGGAGGCTGGGGCAGAGCCTCCACAGACCCCTGTTGCCTCCTCTGCCCACCCTGGAGCTCCACGTGGCTCCTCGGTCAACAAGACCATTGCCTTAGAGAAGCCACTTCGTTCAATAACTTGGCAAGGTGGCCAGATTCTCTGGGGACATGGAGTGTGGTGGAAAGAGCCCGGTACCAGTGGGTGGAAATGCTAGCCTTGAGATGCCCGCTTGGTCCACTCTAGTGACTTTGCTGCAAGTCACATGATAGGACGGGGTGAAAAGACCCACAGTACCACACGGGTTTGGGGAATGAGGAAACCATGCCTGCAGAAAGACCACATAAACCATAACACATTGTCCAAATGTAAGATTTCATTAGTATTTTGATCAAGGTAAACTGAGACGTAGGGAGAACCCTTAGGCAGGTGACAATGCTAGTTCATTCACTGTCACCATAAATCCACAAAAGGATTAATACATCTGCTCAATGCCAAAGCCAGGCTCATCCAGGAAGGGGAGCTGGAAGACCTTGTTTCCTTCCATTCCGTAGCTACTGGGCCCCATGGTGGCCGTGCAGCTGGGCCTGCCCTGGCACTTGTGACCAATGCTGCCTCGAGGGGGATGTTCCTGTGCCAGGCTCTGTGACCCTCCTGACACTGTGCAGGGATGTGCACATACCCAGTCCTGGGAACCGGGGCTCCATTGTGGTGATTTTCCGTGATGAGCTTGTAACTCTAGGAATCACCTGGAGTTCACTCTATAGTTTATTTTAAAAAATGGTTCACAGGCTGCATGCACCCAGTCATGGACTCGTGCAACCAGGGAGCAAGTGCCTGAATTGCTCTGCAGATGGGGCCCACGTCAAAGTATTCGTCAGCTGCAGAAGCTGCAGAAGTAACACCTGGGTGTCCCTCCCAGCTCTGGCCTTTTGAAAGGGCCCACACTCAAGGACTCTCACCATATAAATTCGGTTGTCTTCCCAATGGCTTTTGGAAAATCTGAATTTCCATTTGTTGATTCTACCATTATTAAAAACGGGACATTTCTTAAAGGAGATAGCAGAAGACCACCTGGAAACTCACTCCTCACTTAAGAAGTTGCTTCTTGAACTTACCATAGGCCATTTTCAAGTCTCCTTTCCAAAGAGAGACCCTGGGACCTTCCCCAAGGTGTGTCTGGAGGAAAAACCTTGGAAGACTCAGCTTACTGCTATAAATCTACACACAATGCCTTGAGAACGAAGCAAAAGAAAGCCAGCGCCAGGGCCAGTGTCGTGTGCTGCCAGCTGAGACTTCCCTGCAAATACCTGCTCTGCTGTCCTCCCTGAGTCCTGCTGGCCGGGAGCACTCAGAGAAAGTGAAGGACCCCTCCTTGCCATCTGGCTGGCTTCTGCTTGGCTGAGACTCTCCTGCTGTGGTTGCCACGGGTCCAGGTGGGGTCAGCTCCGGATTTCTCTTTTTAAGAGTGAGAGATAATTTGTGATTATTGGGGGTGGGGGCAGGGACACAGGTCCCACTGGTGACTCCTTTCTGAAGGAAGGAAGCGCATGAAAAGGAAAAGGAGTGACAGGGTAGATACTCAGGGCTCCCTCACTACAGAGTGTCACATTGTCGCACTTGGGAGGGGCTAGATGATCTGAGGATTTGGTCCTGAAGAGGACTTTTAGACCCTGTGGATTGAAGGCCCGCAGTTCTCCAGGGTGGACATCTAGGCTGAGGAGGAGCTGTTGTCTTCTGCAGCCATCGCGGGAACGCTGGCACCCTAATCCTGGCCAGCTTTGTAAGAAGAAAGCTCCCCTACCTTCCCCCCACAACCTGGAGGCTTGTCCCTGGGTGGTTATTTAAAGCCACCCACTAAGTGTTTCTGGAACCCTCCTCCCTCCGCCACTACCAGCCACAGAGCAGCAGCCGGGGGTGCCATGTGCCAGGCCCACTGCCCAGGCTGCTGGCGCCAGGGCCTGCGAGCTCAGTGGCTGCCTGCCCCCAGCACTGCTTTCTTCCCCAGCTGCAGCTCACGAATGAGACCTGTGGGCCGGGCCAGGGAGCTTCCTGCCCAGGCATGAGCAGGACCCTGGATCCTGTGGCATTTCTCTAGAAACTCAGGTGCACATCCTGAAGCCTCACATGCACACATGCATGCACATGTGAGCTCACAGCCACCTGCATGTGTGTACACACCACGTGTGCACACATATGCACAGCTACATACTACACATGCATGTGCACACATGCACACAAATATGCAGACCACACATGTGCACACACCGCACGTGAGTGCTGTGCCCACACTCCTGTCTCTGTCTAGTGTGTCCTTGGCTCTTCTGTGCTGCCTTTCCTGAGTGTCAGGTACAGAGTGACTTTGTACACGCGAGCATCCCTTCCGTAAATGCACCAGATAATTTCTTCTGTTACTAACAAGTAATCCCGAATACCACGGCTGAAAGTAATGAACTGGAAGATGCTTATAAGCTGCAGGCTGAGCCCATGGCATGCGGCTACCTCTGTGCAAATTGTTTTCAGGTTTTCCTGGATGACATTGGCATGTAATGTACCGGCCTTTCTCGGAAAGTCCAAAACGAGTGTTCTCCTCTTCTGTCCCCTGCTTGGAGTTAATAGCAAAATGGACTGCATTTTTCCCAGCTATTCCCAGGCAGATGTAATAGTTGATCCAAAAAGAAAAAAAAAGAGCCTGATGTCTACCCTACGGAGAAGAGGGAGAGGGTGATCACATTGCTGTGTCGTCACCAGTTCTGTGTGCAGGTCAGTAACTGTCTCTGCTTCCCTTCCTGAGCCCTCAACCACATCCAATTAGCACTGCCCCACCGCGACGCAGCCTGCCTCCCTTAATGAGAGCCATGCGCCCGCGGAACTCGTGCAACGTGAGCCTTTGGAAGCAGGTGCCTTCCTAGGCGCTTGAATGGGACACGAGGAGAAAGGCCCTCCCTGCCAGCTCTGGGAAGCCGGATCGCAGCCTCTCAGAGCCGGAGTTGGCTGGCAGGTGACCAATTAGGCCATTTCACTGTCCGCAGCCTTCCACATGGATGGGAGGGAGAGAGCAAAGCCAGGTCTCGCCTCCCGGAGGGGCCTTCTCCAGCCACCGTGTTCACTGCCCGGCACCTGCTGTCTTCCTACTGGATGGCAAGTTTGAGAAGTTTCCCTGGATGTTACGGAGTGCAGGGTGCCCCATCCATGTCCATCTTCATATATGTGTGTATATATATGTACCAAATATACTAAAATATTCTGTGCATCTGTCCATTTCATCGGGTAAAATGTGAGCTTCTCAAGGGCAAGTGCTTCGATACCCACGGCCTAGCACAGAGAAATGTCCCAGTGGCTGTGGTTCATCCGTTTGTTCCCCCCGCAGTGGTCTTTGCGTGGGCACCACTCTGTGCTCAAGAGCCTGGTAGCGCCAGGAATACGCGGCGGTGAAAACCCAGTCCGTGACCACAGGGATTGCGCAGAAGGCAGGGGAGTGGCTGACCACCAGTGGGACAGCTGCACAGGAGGGTATTTAATTGCACAGAGTGACATGGGGAGAGACGTGTTCTGCAGAGGTGCACGGCAGGGGCACTTGGCCAGTTTTAGGAGATTAGGGATTGTCCTTGAGGCAGTGACGTGTTAGGGATGCTCTGAAGGGAGAGTGGTTTGCTTGGAGGGTTGGGGGGGGTTGTTCCTGGCAGAGCCTAATCCTGGCCAGGCAGAGTCGCCCTGCGTGATCGTGGGCATGTTGTCCCCAGAAGGCTTCAGGCAGCTTTGTCATGAGTGACTGCAGGGAAGGGGAGGCTGAGACCACACCAGCAGGTGGCCACCTCTCTGGCCTCTCTTTCTTTAACTCATGGGACTAGATGTTTTCTCAGCTCCTTCCCTGTGGGGATCTAGCATTCTGGTCCTGCTGGCTGGCACAGAGGAGGGTCATGGGAACTGCTTTTTAAAGGGTTTGATTTTTTGGCTTCCATAGTTTTGAGCCTTGCTTGCCTTTGCCTCATAAAAGCAGAGGCACTATCCGTGGACCTTGCATTAGACTGGAAGACGCCTCCCTCTGGTCTGTAGAAAGAGGGCTGACTGTTCCCCTGCGGGGCCTCGCTGGCGGGAAGGCGTGTGCAGCCTGTGGGGTTAGACAGACAAAAAGCCCCCAGGTGGCTCCACTCCCCAGTTCGTCTCCAGCTGCTCCTCAGCCTCCCCTGTACTGGGCTGAGTGGTGGCCCCAAAAGACGTGTTCACATCCCAGCTCTGGAGTCTTTGAATGTCACCTTCTTTGGAAGAAGTGTCTTTGTGATGTGATTAGGTGAAGGATCTGGAGGTGTGATCATCCTGGATAATCTGAGTGGACCCTAAATCCAAGGATAAATGTCCTTTTAAGAGCCACATGAGGAGAAGGGAAGGGAGAGAAGGCCGTGTGAGGACGGAGGCAGAGCCTGAGGAGAGGCAGGCACACGCCCAGGAGCACCTGCAGCCCTGGGAGCTGGAGGGGCCAGACAGAGTCTCCCCTAGAGCCTTTGGGGGGCGTGTGGTCCTGCTGACACCCTGACCTTGCACTTCTGGCCTCTAAGCCTGTGAAACTCACTTTCTGTTATTTGGAGCCACCCAGTTTGTGCTGATTCATTACAGCAGCCACAGGACGCTGATGCACCCACCAGCCACTCTCCATCACTGGGCGCTGTCCATCCGTCCCCTCTCTGAGCCGTTGCTTGAGTGGTTGCCTTGGCTGAGGACGCCCGCCCAACCCTTTGCAGCCGCCGGAGACGCCCTTTCGTTCCTCAACACCACAGAATTACAATTTCACTCCGCATTGCACCAGGGTACCTCCTGGTTGACTCCTCTGTCTTCCCCTAGAGGGTGGGGCCTGTCTCTTCTCTCCCCCCAGATAATAAAATGTCCAGTAAGGGCAGGAGCACCACAAATGAATCATACACGATTAAGCCAACCGCTTGGTCACGGTGTGGCAGAACAGTAAAAAGGAAGGGGGGATTATGCTGACAGCAGATCACATCCACGTGCCATCGTCCTGAGCAGCTCCGAATTCCAGTCCACCGTTGAGTTCAGCTTGGGCTTGGCTTTAACCCCACTCCAACGTAGTTCAGGGCCTGAGGAAAGTAAGCTTTTGATAAATGTTTGAATGGAAGGATGGACGCCTACCCATCTGTGACTCACATACCTGAAGTCATGAGCACCAGGACAGCCCGGTTCTTCCTCGGAGGCCCTGACGTTAGACAGAGCCTGTGCCACACCGTCCTGACCATCCCTCCCTGCTGGATGTCCCCCACCCCCATCGTGCTCCAGCCCCCAGAGCTGGGCTGCGTGATCTGAGAGCCATCTCTCCCCATGTGACAGCGATAGCCCTCTGGTGTTGGCGGACAGCTACCCATCCTCGTGCTGTGATAACCCTTCACTAAGGCCATCGTTGCCATAGTGAAGGGAAGGGCTGCAAGGAAGGAAATGCAAGGAGTCAGGCAAAATCCATCTCCTGACAGCCGGGCAGGCTGGACCCAAGCGTGTTCCCTCGATGCCTATGACTTCAAACATGAAAGGCTTTCGAGAGAACAGAGTGGGAAGACAGGACCAGACCAGGAGGGCCAGGTTAGGGGACAGGATGGAGAGATCGACCTTGGAGAGCTCTCAACCTTGAAAGCAGGATTCATACCAGAGACCGCAAATCCTGACTCCCGTGTGTTCTCATACACGATCGGGCAGCAGCCTGGACTCCAGGTCCGGATGAGAAGACAGGCCTGGGAGTAATTGCAGGGCTCTTCTCACCAATTTGTTCAGGCAGTGGGAGCCACCATTGTTGGCTGACAGAGGCCTTTACCCAGGTGGGGAGCCGGGTAACCCCAGCTTCCTCCTGCTCATCTGCCAGCAAGCCCAAGGCATGTTCATCACCACACAAGTGATTGGCTGGATCTGAGGCCAGAGCGATGCCCTTGGGAAAAGAATTCTCCCATCCTTTGACTCCCATTTGCTTTGCCCTGGCTAAGGTCTGTGCTTCTTCAGACATCCCCAGGCAGGGGAGGTCCCTGCCCCCACACCAGTGTCCTGGCCCCGCCTTCCTGGCCAGCTGACCTCCAGCAGCCAGTGGCACCCTGGGCAGCTGGTGGCCAGCCAGGCTCGCTGCCCACAGGGGCCCTGGTGAAGGCTGCCTCCTGGGCCCAAGTGACACCCAGTGCCTTTTCCCTGGAGAAGAACCAACATTGTTAGCTTTTGAGATGCAACCCCCATGTTTCATGCACATGGGGATTTTAGAATCATGGCTTGAGATGATTCTACTCTGAGGGCTGGAAGGACCACAGAAATCTTTTGCAGACATGGCCTGGAGACGTCCAGTGCACAGGTAATTTCGGCCCCACTTGGTCGTGGAACAGCTCATGTGAAATTCAGTCCAGACCTAAGTAGCAAAGCGGTTGGAGCGTGGGCTGGAGGGACACCTCTGGGTTCAAACCCCAGCTCTCCATTCAAACAGAGTTCAGATTCAGCAAATCACAGAAGCGTTCCAGGATCGAGTCTGCTCGTTCGTGAAACCGGGATGATCCCAGTGTCACGTTCTTAGGACTGTTTTGAAAATTCCGTGAGACGATTCAGCTCAGAGGCTTAGAGCAGGGTCCAGTGAGCTGCAAGTGCTCGGTTAATATTTGCTGTTTCCCGAAACTCTCTGGCACTGGGTCTGTGTCCTAAAAGAGACTGTTGGTGATGACAGGCATCATTATCTTTGGTCTACTTTGTAACCTTTTTTTGTCCGGACACCTTCATGTTTGGCAGCAGAGAACGGTGGTGAGTATCTGCGTTGTGGAGCTCCCCTTCCCCCACCCCATGCTCAGACACAGCTCAGCGGGACACCCGTGTGCCCCACGGCACGGCGCGGGGAAGAGCAAGGACCCAGGGCCAGATGGTGGGGTTCATTTCAGCCCTTCACCAGCTGTGTGACCTCCGGCAAGTGACACACTCTCTGTGCCGAGATCCTCACTTCGAAATGAAAATTAGAATAATAACTTCCTCACCAATTGCTATGAGATTGGATAAACTAATGTAAGTAACGGCCTCAGAATGTCCTTGGTACGTGGCAAGCGCTTTGACAGGATTTTAAAGAACAATGAGGATCCGGATCCCTGCTCACTGGGCCTGGGGGAGGGAGGCGAGGGACAGGGGACTTTTAGGGCAGTAAAAAGTGCATGTTCCTGTGTCTGAGACGGTGCATTCAGAGCATCGGGATTTGTCAAAACCCACAGAATGCACAGCACAAGGCGTGAACCCTAATGCAAACTCTGGACGTTAGTTAATAATAATGTATCGGTACTGACTCATCAATTGCAACCAATGTACCACACCGACGCCAGATGTTCCTAACGGAACCTCGCTGGGGTGGATGGGAGGGCGGTGGGAACACTCTGTACCTTCTGCTCCATTTTTCTGTAACCCTAAAACTGCTCTGAAAACAAAGCTGATTAATTAAAGATAATCAGTTACCCACATATTATGCCGGTCCGTCTTCCCCCACAAAGTCTTCTAAAGGTATGTGTGACTCACTCTCCATCCTCTTCCTCTTTTGCGCCCCCACACTGGCCGGCCGTTGGTAGATACTGGATGGGCATGGGAGCGTGGAGCTTGCAGCCTGGGCTGGGAAAACCTCTCCCAGACCCCTGCCTGCGCGGCGTCCCCAGGCAGGAGCCAGCCGGCCCCCGCGGCACCTCTCTTCTGATGGGGAGGATATCCTGGATGCCCGCGTATCTGCCTGCGGCTGCCAGCTCCAGACTCTGGTGCCAAGGGGTCTGCCTGCTCACTCAGATCTACCGCATGAGTCATCAGGCGTTTTGCACCGAATGCTACGTCGGGAAAACCGACCCACAGCCCAGAAGCAGAATGCGGAGTGAGGAAAACAGGGCTCGCCAAGGCGTTGACTCTTTGGCGATGACTTCCACTTAGGCAGGTATTAACATCCTGCTGCACGAATGTTTTCTTACGTGATTCCTCACCAGCAAAATCGCACAGCCTGTCAGCTGCCAATGGTACCTTTCTCTAGGTTACTTTGTTTTACATCTTTCCAAGCTTTGCATGATATGTACAAATTATAAATTATAGTTTCTTCTTAAAACCCAGGACAGAGTGCCTGTGCTCTGAATAGTGAAAACTATGGGACAGGAGGAATCCCTTTGTACCTCCTGTGTCAGAGTGAGTTTTGGTGTCACTATTGCCTGCTTTATCCCTAAAATCATCCCCAGCAGGTGTGTGTGTCAGGGCGGGAGGGGGGGGTCTGTCATTCCTTGCAAAAGTTAGGATTTTCTCCCTCAAAGTCATCTTGCAGAATCCTTCCCAGAAGGCGCTAAGATGCTAGAGCTGATCTAGTTGCCCATTCCTGGTGTTGACCCAAGAAACTAGAAGATCCCCCGTGAGACACAGAATGGTGGGTTCCTTACCTGGATTGGCTCATCTTCTTTGAAAACTCTCAGAATTTTTTCTTGATAAACTTTATCATGCTGCATATTTTTGGGGCCAAATGGTCAAATTAATACCAAATAGAAAATTGCATGCTTTTGCCATAATTAAAGAAGAAAACAAGTTTAGAATCTGCTCACTCTGTGGCCTTCAAAGGGCTGCCTTTCTCCACTAGTTCAAGTCGAATACTCAGAAATGTGGTGAACATTAGATCCACGGCGTGTGAGTCCTGCAGCATTGATGATGCCAACATGACAAGATGTCACTTTGCCGTATGTCCCTTCGCAGGACTCAACCTTAACAGCCAGGTTATTCTGGCGACTCTGGGATAATCAGGGCAACAGAACAGGCATGAATGGCAGTTACTGTAATTACTCCAGAAAGA
>NW_012153175.1:384774-409774 GCF_000956105.1 Propithecus coquereli | reverse complement strand
CGAGAAGCAGCCTGCTTTTGAAAACTGTGGGAGGGGTTGTGAAGAAAGAAAGGACCGCAGGCAGCTGCACTCTTGATTTTCTTCTCCCAAATCTGACATCAGAGGCCAAGACTGAGAGGCTGAGAAGGAGGGAGGCAAGAATGGATGGAGGGCACCCTGGTGTGGGCCTCGGGATGTGGTACCCAGACCCAGAGGCACGCCCACAGAGCTACCTGCACACTGATTGGCTGCCTCTATTCAGTGCCCAGCATGCCAACTGCCTCTTGATTGGCCTTCATTCAGAGGGCTGGATGCTACCTACTTCCTGATTGGTTGGACACAGATTCTGAGTTGGTTGTTTTCTTGTCTCGTTGGAGCCCCAGGAATGTCGGTCCCACTCTGAGAGCGGGGGGTGGGCACTTGTTTAATGAAAAGGCCCATGGACAAGTATTGCCTTTTTCCTTTCTTTCCCTATTACCATTTCTATGATTGGATTATTGTCATTGTGTTTGTTAACATTTCAATTGTAATCCCGTAAGTGCTATGGTGTTTATAAGTATGTATTTAATGGACAGAAAGAAATACTTCGGTAAGTTTCCTTCCTGTTTTGTGGTAGTAGAATTAAATATTAATTAAACACATAAAGTTGTTGAGTGAGCTGTGTGAGGTCAGGCACTTACTGGTGAGATTATATGGTGGTTTTTGCCATATAGGGGTACCTCCCATGTAGAGAAATCCCATGTATAGGGCTATTTCTGGGACACTGTGATTCCTTTCATAAAGGCCAGCTCCAGATTAGGAAAAGTTTCTAAAATGTTGGTTATCACACATTCTGGAGGAAAAATGACCAAATGCAGAAAATCCCTATTTCGTTGACAGATCGGTAGACTTTTCATGGTGGAACAACTTTGGCCAAATATAGTGCTCTAGTCTTACATGCATGCCTACATACATAACTGTGTCTTTTTGTTTTAAAATAAAAAACAAGTTTTCAGATTGTATGCCCCCCCGCCATGTTTTGGTTATTTATATAATGCATTTCCTGTTTCAGTAGTCCACTGCAAATCTGGGGTTACATGATTAGACGGAGGGGCAGTATACACAGGACAAAATACAGAAGTGGAGTGGTCCAATGCAGTCCTCTCGTGGGCATGGGTACAGATGCCATGTCCTGTTTATGGCATGAACAAGAGGCTCTCAGGTGACAATGTGAGAGGAGAGGCACTGGTGTTGTCAACGAGCTGAGAAGCTCAATCCCCTGTTATTTTTTAAAACAATGTTTTCTGAACACGGTGCTACATTTTTAGTTCTTGAGATGTAATAGGTTCTCAGCAAGTACATATGACATGGAGTAGAAGGGACCTGCATGTCTGGACATGAGAGATGACACTGGCTTCTTTGGCCTGGAGCTAGCTTTAGCCTCCTCATGCTCTGCAGACTCCAGGTTAAGAGAAGTAGGAAACCTAACCATGGGCATCATCCAGTAGCTCCAGGCCTGGCTTCCTGGTTGTGTTTTTACTCCAGAGGTGGCATAGTTAATTGTCATTTCCTTTGCCTTCCCCCACCTTTCCTCCATCCCTTTGTTTCTTCTGTTCTTTTCTTTTCCCCACTCTGTATGTGGAGACACTGTGCCAGGTGCTGAGGATAAAAGGTTAAATAAAACTCAGGCTTTGCCCCACCAGTGCGTGGGCAATCACCAAGGGCGGACATGTAGACACATAGCAAGACAGCGACGTGGTCCCTGCAAAATCCAGGACATCTAAGAAGGTTTATATGCAGATGTTGTATAAGGAGAGAAGGATTGACTTGGACTGTGGCTGGGTCAGGGAAGGCTTCACAGAGGAGGAGAAGCTGAGTAGTGTTTTGAAGGATGAAGAGGAGTTTGCTAGGACAAAAAGATGGGAGCAGCATTCTAACCAGTGGGCTTGGGCCAGTTTGCTCTGTTGTGGGGCCTCTATGAGCAGCTTGGCCAGGCTAGCAAGAGCACACGCTGCTGTCGTGGGAGGAAGGAGAGCAGAGAGAAGCACTCTCTGAGAGTCAAACAGACCTGCGATGAGCAGGCCCTTTCTGTGCCAGGTTGAGGATCTTGGAAGTTTTCCTGGAGAGCAGCAATAGGGAGCCATGGCAGTGCTGTCAGCAGGAGAGTGCTGTGCTCAGATTTGCATTTTAGAGAGATTCCCCCTGGCAGCAGTTTGGAGGCTCTGCTGCAGTTGTCCTTGCTTTATGTCTCGTTGGGTCACCCTCCTGGGATCCGGAGTGGTGAAGCCCAGGCTCCATACTGTTAGCAATGTGAGCGGGCAGCTGTGACAACATCTGCACCGAGCATGCGGACGGCATTTGGCGCCGAGGAAGAACTGAGAGCAGGGATTGAAATGAAACCAATAATGGGTTTTTTTAAACATTTGTTTTATTCTCGCTCTAAATGCGCGCCCTCCCTTAACCCTGCCAATGGAATTCTATTGTGTCCAAGTCCACTGACATTGCAGAACGTTTTTAGGTAAAGAATGTGTCAAGGAGAAGGAGAGGAAACTGTTCAAAGCTGTCCTTTCCCGGCCTGCCAGGCAGGTGGGTTGCTCAGCGGCCTGACTGCTCAGAGGAGTATTTTTGGAGCTGTCGTCGGTGGGAGGGGAAAGAATTTGACTTTTAAACACAGAACGCTGCAGGCAGGGAGATACCTCTTGCATTGTGTTTAGACTATTTTCTTAATCTAAACATTATGCCAAGAACCCTTTCTAGGGAAGGGAAACTTAGGCACCAGCACGATCCTACTTATAAATAGCCCAGACCTGCTTGGCAAGGAACAAAAATACCGAGCCCTGCACTCCTGCAGCCAGCAGGAGCTTTGAAGGGTGCTGTCAACCACATCTTACTTACACCCTTTCCCTAGTCATTGTAGGCAGAAACAATGCCATCTTCCCGAAAGGAAGTCGGCAATAAAAACCCCTGCAGGACTTCCTATTCAGGGTTTTCCCATTTACACCCGAAACGGGCAAGCCTCCCTCCCACTGCCCACCACCCTGGGACATTGCAACCACATTTGCGGGTTTCAGTTGCTTAAATATGTGGTTTTCCTGGGTAGGGCATGGAAACTGCTTTTCAGTTCAACAAAGCTTTTTTTCCCCTCTTTTTCTTCTTTTCCCCCAAATTGCCTGTTTCATATATCTTATACAGCTTCTGACAAAATGTGTGAAATCTCAGATGATAAAATGGCAAACGTTTTTATAAAGTGTTCAATTGGCTTAAACATTTTTTGTGATTGCAATTTTTAAATTAATAGGTGGATATGTTTTTCTTCTTTTCCTCTTTTTTTTAAACAAATATTATGCTTTATGGCGGCACGACGTGCTGCTTTGCAGCACCGATAAACGCAGGCACACCTGCGCTGCAAAGCGCGCTTTACACGGAGCAGGCCGTTCCTGCTTTATGGCCCATTTTTCACCCATTGTTCTCGAGTCGTGTCATAGGTGTGCTGTAATGTGCTGGGGAGGGTGGACGCCTCGAAGATCAGTTTAACAAAATGGTCTAATTTTGCCAACTTTAGTGCCAAAATCTGGATTGAAAAATGTAGGACTAATATCCCTGTAGACACACGATATGATGTCACTTCCCTGAAAATGGCCAAGATAAACATCTATTTCCAGATCACTTGCACTTACAACATGAATTCTGCCTCTTTTTCAATCCCCAAATTACGGTTCCTGTTTTCTAACAATTTTAATGTTAACCTGGTTGACATTTGAACTTTCCTGACTTTTTCTCAGACTCGAAGATTTTATTACCCTGCTGCTGGAGGAGACAAAATTCCATTCCCAATATAATGACACTTTTGGAGCCTGAAAACCTGAGAACTTTTAAAAATGATGCGAGGCAGATTGAATAGTCCTTCTGACTGCCGCATATCCACAGAAGTGCAATTGGGAGTCCCAAGACTTGGCCAGGCAGAGCTCGGCAACGGACGTTTGTTGATTTGACGCTCCTTTGCCGTGAGGGAAGCCTAATGTTTTGTTTCTTTCTCTTTAAATGGGCAGGTAGAGTCAGTTTGCGTCAGGGTGAATGCACACAATTAGTACAAGGAATTGTTTTCCCAAGAAATCAACACTTTTTTTATGGAGGGTCTATTACGCTCGGCAACGCTCCCTGGGGATATAAACTACATAGACCTATTGTTCATAGACAAAATAATTTGAGCATCTACTACGTGCCAAGCTCTTCACGTACATTATCTTAATCCACATGAAACTCATGCCGAGTTTACGCTGTAGAGCCCATTCTTCAAACCGGGAAACTGAGGATCAGCTGTGATCAGTTACGCGGTTATTGCTGCCACAACTGCTGATCCTGAAGGCCCTATTAGCTACCGTTTGTTGGGTGCTTACTGTGTGCTACATGCAGAGCCGAGCTCCTCCTGTTATCTTGAAGCTCCCCTGTGAGGTAGACCACGTTACTCACCCATTTTACAGGTGAGGTATGTGCAACAGGAGAGGTCAAGTTACTCGGCGGCAGGTGCTAGAATGAAGATTCACAGCCCGACTCTCCGTCCTCGTCTGGAACTTGCCACATCATTTCCAGACCAGAGAGAGCGTTCTGCTGGAGCACGCACACTGTGCGGAAAGGGCAGAGCAAGAGATGAGATCCTCAAGTCTGTGTTTACTCGGGAAGATAACGTGCAACGCAGAGCTGAATCCTGTACAACCACAAGCACAAAAGAGCTCAGAAAGACAAAAAAGTTGCTGAGGGCTGGAGGAGTTGAGAAGGGGCCTCTGAAATGGGACGGTAAGCAGGGGGGCTGCATTCACAGAAAAGGTGCGGCATGGTGTCGTCTGTTCTTCCCACGTTGTGGTTCCTTTTTCTGGTCTCAGCTACCCCTTCACTTTCGTGCCCACTTTTGCTCACCTACATATCCGTGCTAATGCTGGCTAATAAACATGGGGTTTGGTAAACGCGGCCTGGCAGTTTGAACTGCTACTGCTGCCCACTACTACCTACCACCATACACACACACACTCACACACACACACACACACACACACTCACTCCATTCGTGCTCTACTTTCCCTCTCCCTCAATGCCTCTCTCCCTCTCTCTCTACATACACACATAATATAATAAAATATTCTAGCAATGTAAATATTATATACATAAAATATAAATAAAATACTGAGAGCCAACTTTTAGCTCGCAGGTCTCTCAAGCAAAACTGCCAGCCCCGTGGGTGCAGGTCTCCATGCTTTGCTCCCGCAGGGTCTTGCACCTTGCAGGGGCTGGAGCGTGGCTCTGGGAGGAGAGCGTGTCTGCTCAGAGTTCCTTAAGAATGTGTCCGGCTGGTTTAGTGGGACGAGCTCCGTGTCTGGGGTCGGCTGGGTCACTTGCTCCCCCTCTTACTACCCTGGGTAAATGGCTCAGGGTCTTATTTGCTCCACCTTTCAAATGGGATGACAAAATCCTTCTTTTCGGAAGTGGTTGTGAAATATAGTGGCCTGGGTGGGACCTGAGACTTAGTCCCGTCAGCTGGAGAGATGCCACCACCCTTGTACCTCTCTTGTGTGCTCAGAGATGGGCTCGGCATCTCTGCTTTCTTCATCAGTCGGTTCCTCGCGAGAGGCCAGGGGAGGGAGAGGGTTGTTATGTTTATGACGAAGGCTACCAGAATCCCCACCCAAGATTTGTGGCGCATTGCTTTAAGCATGTAGGAGCTATGTCCTCCTGGACAATAGCTGGGTCTGCATCTGCCATCCACGCAGCCCACACGGTGCCCACGTGGAGTGACTGTGTACCCGGTTTCCAGGCAGCCCCTCAGCGGCAGTCAGCCCTGCCCCTTCCCCAAGGCTCTGCCTGCATAGTTGGGATCTGATGCCTTGGGCTGTAGCCCGCTCTTAAGGTCGTCTCACTCCTAGACTGTGAGCTCGTGGAAAATAATAACTGTGCTTATTTGTCGTTGTTCTTCCCTCTAGCAGTATGGGACCACTAATGAAATTAAGCCCATATCTATTTACCATCTGATGGAACAGAAAGAAGCCAGAACTTAGACTCAGAAGCCCTAGGGTGCACCTCCTTCATTTACTCACGGTGTGATCCTGCGAGAGTCCTTTCCCTTCCTCCCCTGCCGTTCTCCTGGGACTGACAAGGTTCGAGGGTGACCTTTTAGGCCACTTGCACTTTCTGAGAGCGTATTCGATTTGAGAGTTAAAGGAATGTGGCATTTGAAATGCATGTGGTGTAGAGGCCAGCCAGCCAAAATAGCTAATGAAGAAACACCCTGGGAATATACTCCAATTTCACAATGCATTTTAATTAGCCGTGAGAGTGTGTGTGTGTGTGTGTGTGTGTGCGCGCGTGCGTGTGTCTAACAGATCCATGTTGATGGCTGCGGCTGTGACAACACTATTTCTGAGTAGAGTTCTCACTTTTGAAAAACTTACGTGGGGTCAAACACATCAGGTCTTGTTTCATGACAGCCAAATCCTGACATGCATATGCAAACATGATAGGTGGTTTGGGTTGGTTGCGCCCATCAAGTCAACTTCCTGAACTTGTTTTCGTCTTAACCCTCAGGCAGCTTAGGCGTGGAGAGAGAGAGATCACCAGTGTTCTACTGGCTGCCTCCGAAGCTTTCCTCTACCAGTAGTCTGTTTAGAATGCGGATTGCTAATTGTTTGATTTTTCTGCCAACAAGATTCCCTGCAAATTAGAACTGTAATCGCTGTGGGTATTTCCTGAATTAAAAGAAAATATATAATAAAATAAATAAATATTAGTTGTTTGGTTGTATAAGCTTTTGAGACTGGCAAGTCTCCTTGTCATTGATTAAACTTGGTCCGGGATGACATTCCTAACTGGTGTGTGTGTCTTGGAAAGACAGACCCTGGCTAGAAAGCTTTGAGGCACAGATTTCCATGTTCTTACTGCTTAGCTCTGAAAGTCTTTGCCCAGAAGCTCTAATTTCTCCATTACATAGTATTTTTAAAAAAATTTAGTATACTTATTAAACATACTTATAACTTTAAATGTATAATTTGATATATTTAATACATACACATATATATTTATTTAACTGAGGTTCAGGCATTATTTAGTTTTCACACGTATGGAGCTAATTCGTCCAGTGCTATTTTTAGGCATTGATAGTTGCACATTAGGCAGCAAATAGCAACATGCTGGATTGGACACACTTCATAATTTGGAGGCAGGAGAAAAATAGCAAAATATTGCTCTGGTCAAAGTTATTAAAGGCTAGGTTCACTACACAGTTCTGGTTAGGAGATAAAATATGAGAGGGCAGCTTACATATTGCAGTGATTAAATATTTACTGTTCAAAGAAGATTCACAGAACTTTTTAAAATTAATGGCTTTGAGTCTTTGTTTGGATAGTATCACAAGTATTGAACCATTTATTGAACTGTTTGCTGAGCTATTTTACTATGGTTAGTGACATCCTAAATTGCCAGCCTTTCTCTCTCTCTCTCTCTTTTTCTTTCTCTCTCTCTTTTAAAAGAGAATAGAGTGGGCTTGCTCCCTTTCTGCTCTCACCAGCTGGTAGATATAAATTATATATTAAACTGTATTTGCGATGGATCACTGCAAGTGACAAGTAGTTTTCCGAAGGCTTTGTCATTGCAATGAAGTGTGTGCCTTTCGTACAGTGGCTAATATGAGTCCTTATTCATATTGTCCAAGTCTTCAAAAACATAATTCAGAAAAATGGGCAGCACTTAATAGAGCTAATCTCTTGTTCTGATTCAGCCTTCAAGATCAGCAGCCTGTAAATAAGTAAAAAAGGGCCTAAACGGATTTAGCGCTGTTAATCTTTCCATAGTGGGGATATCTAGCTCTTTAGTCTCCAGTCTTTGTTGACAGAAGTGGCTTCTATTGTGCCAGCTCCAGTGGCTCAGAAGCCGGCTCCTTTTGAAGGGGCTGCTATCGGCCCTCTGCACGCGCGCCACCCTCGCCCTGCACCAGCAAGATAGGCTGGCCACAGCGGTGGCGGGAGAGATTGGTTGTGTGTCACCCACGGCATATGCTGAATTCAGCTCCTGTGAGTAGAGCAGGGTGAATAGTAAGCGATGACAATGCCTTGTGCTACATGCTCAATGCCTCCTCTTGCTCTTATTTGACTTTGCCTGCTTCACTGATTTTATTATGACAGCCTGAATACTGAGGAGGGAATTAAACTGTTAAGCAGGCATCAGAGGCTGTCTAATGTTTAATGCAAGAGTCGGAGCATGTAAGAACTGATAATGAATACAAACAGGGCGACATCTTATTTGCTGTGTTTTTATTAGGATGACTTGAGAGCTTGACATCTATTGCTATCACTTCTCTCTCCTGTTTTTTCAGTTTTCGGGGGTTAAAATTTCTAGCACTGGTGACAAACGTGCCTAAATGTGATGTGAATTAGAGGCGGCTCTAGGAGATTGTAATACTTGGAAATCATCACCTATAATAATTATGTATAGATAGGAGGTAGTCATGGCTGTTAAAAGGTCACCCAGTGAGATGTAATTGCCTTTTTCATACTCCACTACATTTACTAGGACAGAAGCGCGACCCTGCTGGCAATCGCAGTAAATATGCCATCTTGAGAATGTAATGATACATGCCAGCACTCTCTGGCTCTTGCTGACTGCCCAATTCCTGCGATGGGCTGGAAAGAAAATGGGCTGAAAATGTAAAAATAAAGTAAAGACCACATGGTAAGGATGTGAAAATTAAAAATAAAATCTTCAATTAAATATCGCACCCCCCCCCACCACCAATGTCGTAAAAGACAGAAAGGTTCCTTCGTGACATAATGACTTAAGAGGTGATTCCTAAAGGTCTTTTATGTAGTTCTTCTTAAATAAAGGAACTGCAGCTGGAGTGAAGCACGGCAGCCCCGGCAGCTTCGGAGCCAGCAGCTCGCTGGGTTCACGTAAGTAATTTCCAGCGCCCTCGGTGACTCTTGGGAGAGCAGAAGGTGCCAACTTGCCCACTTTGAAAGCACACGAATGCAGCTGGGAGACATCGGATTCCGTTTCACATAAAGAAGCTGAAAACGTAGCGAGACTGTTCTGTCTTTCTGATTACACTGAGAGTGTATTAGAGCAATCAGAAAGGGACTATCCTTGGCTATCCATATGGAGGCAAAGTCGCTCTTTTTCTTAACCGTGGCTTTGTTCCCAAGTACAGCAGAGGTCAGGGCGGGCGTGGGGGCCAGGCCGGCCAGCAGCACGGGAGAGAGGTGGCCTCCCAGAGCCTCCTGGAAGGGGCTCCCTGCACCCTGCACGGGGAGGGCTGAGGCTACAGAGCCACACGTTGTGAAGACAAGAACCTCTGTTATTAAACATTCCCAGTAAATCACAGCTTGAACTATCAACGTATCGAATTCCTGGTTTAAGGGGAAGCAAATTCAGGAGATCTGTGGAGTGTGTTGAGGGTCGTGTTGGCTTCAAAACCCTGCCCTGCACTTCTATATTGTTCCATAAAGAAAAGTCTTCATCCTGTGTGTACCCCAAGCCACGCGAGATAATAGGTGCCCTCCTCTGTGTAAAGAGCAGAATATTTTCAAACTTACGATATAATGATATAATTGTAGTTATCGTGGAAACGGGTTTTAAATTACCACCTTTCAACGGCAAACCCAGCTAACAGGAAACCCAGAAATCCAGTTGCCTAAGTCAACTGCTAAATTTTTAAAAAGTGAAATACAATATGTAATACGGTTTTCCCCGCCCCCCAGCATCTTAAACATCCCTCTCCTTTAAAAATCTCCGGAGTGCTAGGCTATACTAGTTATTACCAATTGAATTTTCAATAGCCAACTTTCCAAGCCCTAACTTTGACAAATTTTATTTCACATTTGTCAAAGGAAATAAAGCTGACAGCATTACAGGGACTGTGTACTAAAAGTAGTATCTCAATTCCAACAGTCTGTCCAACCTCTTCTTCCCTAGGGGAGCATTAAATCTGGACCCAATTCACAGCTTTGTTTGAACACTATATTTTGCCTTTTCTTTGCACCTTTGATATTTATTTCAGTGTTAAATCTATTCTTCCCTTCATCTATTACCCTGTTTTATTTCTGTTTTTGAGAACCTATATTTTTGCTAATAAATATTCACTGCACCATTTCATCCTGTACTTAATATGCCCAGTGCATGTTTTCTGTGCTAACTTCGCAACAGATTGAGTGGACATTCCGCTGCTGCAGCACAGTCATAAAATTCAGGAACTTATAAAACCTACCTTTCCTCTCCCACCGTCGCTTTGCTACAGTGTATTTTCCGCCCTCGCCTCCCCCTGCTGGCGTTGGCAGCCCTGAGCAGAGCCACAGCTCCCCCCTGTGGCCTCCTGGGGGGATGGCTTCCCGGCCACCCCGGAGACCCCACGACGGCCTCCCCTGCTCCAGGACCCGGTCCTGGTTGCAGCCTTTCTGTCCGACCACATTTCAAACCTGGCTTGCAGGCCCGACTGCGAGTGCTGGGAGGTAGGTGAAAAAGAAGGCGAAAAATGCCGTCCTGCAAACGTGAGCCGGCGTGTGCAGCGGGGCTCACGTAAACAATTAGTGATTAGCACGGCACTCGCCTTTCTCTCTCCCTGCGTCCCCCCGTGCACAAGAAAACCCTTATCCCGATGTTGGGGTGGGGGATGGGGGCCTGCACGGGGCTCGGTGCTGGGCAAGCCTGGATGTACAGATGTGCTTGAGGGTCGCGTTCAGGTTGCTTCAGGAAAATCCCACGCCAGGTTCTTGCCAGATTTGGGGAGATGCTGAGTGTAATGGAAACACTGTTCACTTGGAGTAAGGTAGAATTATAGCCAACTTAAAAAAAAAAAAGCTTAACATATGACAGCGACTCAGCTGGAACCCTGGAACACATACTGCACGCATCTTTGATCTTCCGCATCACATTAAGTAACAAAGACCAGAGGACTTCAGATATGTACTAGATAGACTGTGTTTGATCACAGTAAAATGCTTCGCCCCATTCCGGACTATGGATTGCATCATTGATTGTTCTTCTCCCCTCCCCCCCCCCAAGAAGGGACTCTTTTAAGTATGTCTGATTCTTTTAATTAGATCATTACTGCTACTGTAATGTTTACTCCAGTTATAATCTCTTATGAATAGCACGGAGCTTTTTAACAGTAGATGTTATGCTGCCCCTGGTATCATTTGGGAAAATACACTCAAATAGTTAAGTCTGAATAATAAATATGGCTGCTTTCACACACACACACACACACACACACACACACACACACACACACACACAAATTCTTTGAAATCACTTTTGAAAAATACCACCGTTTCTTGCTACTTAGGAAATGAGCTACCGTTGAGAGCAAGAGCACATAGACTGTATTATGCATGGAAATGCATGCAGTCCACAGAGAAACTTGGTGTAGAGCGTCTGTGTTTGAAAATAGAGGAAAGTTTTTGCTGCAATAATCTGAAAGATTTGAAGGGAAATACTTGAATCTGTTCCTGATCTAGCTAGGAGAATCATCAAGAATTCTCTGTCTCTCGTCAAGGGTTTTCCTTTCTTTTTCCTTCCTTTTTTTCTTTTCCTGCTACAATTAGTCTATCTATCTATTATTCCTTTCTTGTGTTTTTTATTATGCGCTCTTAAACTCAGTGCGATGAATCTGGACCCTCTCTCGGGCTGGTGCGGTCAGCTGGCTGCCCAGGCTGTGGCCGGAGTACTTCGTGAATGTGCAAAGAACACACCGGGGAACCTTTCCTGCGTGCTGGGCCCCCTGCGTTGCAGCACAACTTAGACACTGGACTCGTGTGTGAGAGCAGCTGCACGTTTTAAAAAATATTGCGGCCACCGATTTCAAATGAATAACTATTTAAGAAAGTAAATATATTCAATGATAATTTCTAAAGACAATAATTAGTATAATAGATCTCTTCAAATATCAATGTTTATGATGTGGGTAATGGTGAAAGGCACCGTTTATTTGTTTCTAATGAAGGACAGCATGATTTTATTCCGGAAACTTAAGCACTTAGGTTTGGGCAACTGGACAAGTATGAAAGAGACTGTTCTTAGTGTGTGTAATGTAACTTCTGTGGCACTGCCTCTTAAAGTATGTTAAATAATAAATAACTTATTAAATAAAACATGTTCAATGTAATAATGGCCTTTTTCATGAATTGTTGTAAAAGAGAGATTAGAAAAGTAGAGGAGGCAGTCTTCAGGGGAAAATAACGGGAATTTCTAGCAGTAGAGTTGTGTAATGGTTCTATATTTTTTAAATGTGCCTGTACTCCATTCATAGTCATTTAAGTGCTTAAATAAGCACAATAAATGTAAATAATTTACTGCTTTGCAAACAGAAAATTGGGCAGAAAAGTAATTTTGAATAGCAAGTTGGCTTGCAATCTTCGATGATTTGGGGCCCTGTAAAATGCAACTGACACGGCTGTTCATTAAGCTGCTGCTATTGGGCCTTCTTTACATTCATTAGCGATTAATTCAGACAGATATTTAACTTAATAAGGTAAGCAAATAAACAAAAAATCGCTTTCGGTGCCTTAAGGTTTTTAGACCTCTAATTGCTTTTGTGCCCTAATTATCAAGATTAACACCTTATACTGTTCTCACTCCCTCTCGCCTTGCAAAAAAAAAAAAAAAAAAGAAAGAAAGAAAAAGAAAAAAGAATGCCACCAGGGTATTTTGAAACCTTTTAAGTGGAAAGTGGGAAAGGGTTAAGGATTTTCCCTCCTAAGACAAAATGACCACCCACCAAAACGAGAGACTCGGCTAAGGTGTGCATGGATTTTTTTCAAGCATCAGCTGAGCAAAGGAGCCCCGCACACCCTTGTGCTGAGAGACTCGAGCTGAATGGGATTCTCAGCCAGCAGACGCCTGAGTCGCACAGATAGATCAGACTTCCAGGAGCGGTGGCCTGCGTCTCGGCTTTGCTCAGCACGTCTCCGGCTACATTTCTGAATCAGCATTCATCAAAGATTCGCTGTGTGGCTGTTATATTTGAAAGTTTATATTAACTTAAGGTCATATGTAGTTGTCAACACTTTGTAATTAGTGACGAACCACTTGCAGGTCCTTTAATATTTACTGTAATAATATTATTCATAACGGAGTCATTCAGTATTCATGTGGATATAATATGTAATTCCATTGTAATTTAGCATTAATTAATGTCCACTTATTGCAGCGTACTATAGTATAGGAAACAATTTCTGATAAGAGACACCAGTGTAATTTAAGGATGACTCCGACTGTAATTTGAATAATGATATACATTGCTTCATGTCTCGGTGGCCCTGTCCCCACCCACAGTCCGCTGCATGCATGCGAGCCCAGGGGACACGCACATCACACGCACACACATGCACACACATGCACACTCGCGTTCATTGTGTGTGTGGAGCTGAATAGGTATTTGAAAGGCAAGCGTTAGTTTAAAGTGTTTGGAATCCCTTTCTAGATCTTACTTGGAATGTTAAGAGTTTATCGCTGTCAGAGCTTTATATCATCACTTCAAGACCTACACAAATTGCTGATTTGGTATCTCTCCTAAAAGAAGATCGTCATACAACATTGTCCTTTAATATAGAGGCAACTATTTTAAAGTGACAATTACAAAGGGACTTAAAAAATAGAAGCAAATATCCAGTCACCTAACTATTCATCCGTTTCTCTATGTATAGATAAAGCCATCTTCATATATCTTTTGCCCACCGACCTATCTGGGAACAAAGTTACACGGATCATCCCGGGAAGGGGCATCGTGGGCAGCTAAGTGGGTAAAGGTCTGAGGTTAGAGCTGGTCGGCTGGTTTGAGACACTGGCTGGCTGCTGCGCTCCTGAAATAACGCCGCAGCCTTCAGACTTCCAATTGCCATTTGCTGGTCGGGTAAGGAGTCATGAAGCTTCGCCACCATTCTCACTTGAACTTGATACCATATTTCACTCGTTCTTGTAGCATTAGGGGATTTAAAACCTCCTTTTCCTTTAATTCTTTTCTTTCTTTAATGGGTGACTGGATAAATTCAGTGGTGGATTTTTGTGACACTAAAACAGCAGATAAGTCTATGATGCACTCTCGCTGTGTGGTTTAAAAATCCCTCACCATATGTTTCCTCACTGGAATGCCTCGTCTTGCAAAATTACAGGAACCGAAGCTTAAAAACACAATTAGGTAGTTTAAAATGAAGTATTAAAGAAATACCACATATATTCAGATGCCGGCAATGTTTTCTTCCTCTCTCCTTTTTCGGTTTTGTTTTGTTCTTAGAGTATTCAAAAAGCCTCTACTGTATTTGATTTTTATACTAATCATGCCCCATATTTTTTGGATTATGTTCTATAGGCCGTGGTTAAATTATAAATGAAAGAGTGAACTACCAGACTTCTTGTCATAACAGTAGCTTTTATGTTGTTACAGAAAATACAAAAAAAAAAGCATTTTGTGATGAAGGGTCCCCTCGCTTATTTTGTGCGGCTTAACGCACACAGGCAGGCAAGCAAAGCAATTTGTAGAAATGTTTTTCACAGTATTTTGAAAATTACAGCACCCTTTCCATCCTCTGAGGGGAAAATGAAAGAAAACTAAATACACCACGCACAATCATAGCTGTACCCTAACGGCTCTCTTCGCTCTCCCGGGCTGTGCGCACTCATGAAACACCCAGGCGCACCCACGCACACGTACGCGCGGAGCCTACGTCAAGTTCAGTTTCTTACCAAGTTATGAGCCGAATCAACTACTTCACGTGGTGGTGATCTGAAAACCATCTTCCGCAATTCCAAGTTCCTGCTTCTTCAGTTGTTTAAAAAGAAGGAAAAGGCAACAGAAAGCCAGCATGACCAGAGTATTAAAAAAGGAATTAAGTGACAGCCTGTAATCTCTATACATTTTTGTTTTCCCGTTAAATTTATTTCAGATTCGCTCTACATGAAAACCCAGTAAAGTATTTTATGCACATCTTGTACCGCCCTGCTCAAAGCCCTTGACTGAATGGCCACTTTATGTCCTGATCCTAGAGGGCTAGGGGTTTTAAGATAGAATTTATACTCAGCAAACTGATGAAATATTTGGTTTATAGGCTGTGGCATTTTAGGTACATGGTGACCGCCTCACTTAAAAGACCTTGCTATGGTGCAGGCACGGAGAGTAATTTTCTGCATTAAGTCTACGGCCATGCTTACCCGTTTTGTTAATTTGTCCTCAAACTTTTGCCAACTGGAATGGGGCTAAGAGGTCAGGAAGGCCTGGGGAACGGGAGTGGCTTCTCTGTCGTATGAAGTCATTCGCGGGGCCGTGTTCTAATGGAAGGGGAGATTTCACGTGTTCGGATGCTTTCCATAAAGAGCAGATCCTATGCAAAAATCAATAGCTAGCTTATGCCCTTCATTTGGAGATAAGTGGATTCTTGAATGTCTGAAAGAATATTTGATGTGGAACTTAAAACAGTGCTGGAAAACTATCTTTGTCTTAATTGCCTTTCACTCTGCGGCGATGCGAGCCACTTTGCCACGGCAGCGGGCATTGAGGGAACACAAACAACTGTCTCCTTGATGCGCTGTGCCGGTGGGCCCTGCTGCTCCGCTCCCTGCAACCAGCCTTAAGGACTCTGTTTTTTGTTTTTTTTTTTTTTGGCTTCATTGGATGAACTGTCTTCCCAAGATAACAAATCTTCTTTTGCAGCACTTGGCAGAGTTTGGTTAGGGGCTACCTCTGAGCAACGTGAACTTGGCCTTGCCGGTGTCTTACACTAATACCTTCGCTCCTGTTAGGAATCAGGTACTCGGGGAAACAGCCTGCAGCCATACAGCTGATTATTTCACCAAATTTGCATCTTTTCAACAGTAATGGGGATGACTTCCACAAATGCTCCCAGGCTCTAAATAGATGTTAAGTGGTTGTTTCTAGTTCCTTCCCTCTCTGTTCCCTGGAGAGCCACTTCCCATCCCACTCTGAGCCTTGTGCCACGCCTGCTGGTGGCTGAGGTTCTGCACAGGCCCGGCAACCTGTTCCCAGCAGCCCATCCCTGAGGCTCACTGGGCTGGGTGTCGAAGCTGGGGCCTTCTGGGAAGGCCAGGCACCAAGGCTGGCTGCCTCCCCTGGTACTATCCCTGGTGGCAGGAAGGGAGCCATCTAGTCCTCGGTGCTGGGCCACTGCACACGCCGGGCCCGCGGATGTCCCCACCATGGGACGTTTGCCTCCTGCAGTGAGGAATGGCTGCCGCACAGGAAGGCCGAGTAGAGAAGTGGGGCTTGAAGACAGATGGGGTGGAGAGAGCAGTGGTGCAGGCCCGGGGCTGGCGGTCTCTGGAGTGTGCCTGGTGACAGTGACGGGCAGGGACAGCAGTGAGCCCAGATCCCAGGGAGTGGGGCCGCTGAGGAGAGTTCCCCAAGGGCCAGGTTTCCTCTCCTGACTTGTAGCTGGAACAAGGAAGGCAGGTTGCCCAAGAGCAAATATTTTTTTAATGTGGTTTTGATTAAAGATAGGATAAAGTTTTGTGTTCCAAAAATGTACCAGATGTTTGCTCTAATTTTTTAATGCCCTTCTGCCGGTCCCCAGCTGGTCAGTTTGGCCAAGTAGTTTGGCCATGACGGTGCGGCTACGCAGTGGGTCAGACCTGTGGGGCTTGCTGAGAGGGGCAGACTGGCAGCCCTTGGCCCCTGGGGGCTCCTGGGTGGCCTCTGGAGGAGAGAGTGTCCCTGCTGGCTGCTCTGCATTCTACAGCTGCTGGGAGCCTGGACAAGCAAGTGTCCCCTGGGCTTTTTGTGGTCCCTGTGCCGCTCCCTGTCTCGAGGGGGCCCTGCTCCCCTTCCTCCAGGCCCCTCAAGCTGCTTGAGAGGCTTGCTCCACTGGGGCCCAAATGGGGAGCCATGAAGGTTAGAACTACCTGGGCTTCTACAGCAGGCTTGCCCTGACCCCAGGGTGACATCACTAGAGCCTGGTAAGTGTCCCCGGGACATGGCCTTTGTCCTGCCAGCTGGAGGGCACTTCCTGAGTGCATCCCTCCTGGAGGCTCGAGTTCAGGTGTGCAGGTGTGAACCCGGACATCCCCCTTGCACTCTGGAAACCCACAGATAGTTCCTTCCAAGCCATGCCTGGAAGAGTGCGTTGTGTATTGACATAAACCACGGCACTTGAATTTCTTTCCTTTAAAATAATGCCCCGTGTGTAAACCCCTCAGCTCTACTATGAATTAAAAGCCATGATATTATTAGTTTATTTGCATAGCTGATTTATAACAAAACTCATTTTCTTAAAATATAACTTTTTCTGTTTTTAGCATATACAAATCTTTATGCTTTAGATTTAAAAACCTGCTGAGAAAAATTGGACTTATTTTCCTTTTCCTTCTCCACTGAGGTCCAAACCAAGAAACAATAGGCAACATAATCAAAAGAATTCACAAATGGAAAAACGGAATCCGCCTTTTCCAAATTTCATGTTTGTTTTGTAAAGATGTAATGCAAAGCTTAGCTATATCATTCATTGTGGAAAACCTTGGAATGAAGGATCGAGTCTAATCCTTCTCTCTGGAAGGCACGTCTTGATTAATGTGCTTTATCTCGTTATCATTGACAAGGAGAAGAATGGGAGGAAAGATTCTAATGAGACCCATTTCCTGGCTGAAACAACAGAGAGGACGGCAGGAGAAACCAGGGAAGAAAGAACAGTCTGGAGCGAGACCCGGTCCCGTGATGTGCGGAGCCCGCCGGCGGCCCTGCCTTTGCGCCCACAGAGGAAGGCGTGTTTGCGGGTGCCAGCCAGGAGCATGGAGCCCGGTGTGTGCCCACAGGTGTCATCTGGGGCCAAAGGCCTAGCCTAGCTGCAGCAGGGCCTCTGCCATCTGGAAAACACCAAATGACAGCCACAGCCACCTTTGGATCTGTGGGACTCTTGCATTTTCCTGGGCTTCCCATGTAGCTTATTAGGCATCACGCAATTAATTTATTTTCTTAACTATGAATAGGACGTGATTGCTAATGATCTTCAACTTTCATCAGAAACTGGGAAAAAACAAAAACAAAAGCAGAACCCCCTGGCCACCCTGGCTGGCCCTCCCTGGGGGCCCCTTGCTATCTACTTCCTCACCTGCCTGAGGTTGACGCCACACCATCCTCCTTTGATCACCTTGAATAAAATATTACGCACAAAATTTAATAGCTTCAGGACAGTTCCTTTTGTATGTGCCTTGAAATTCTTTCATTTTATGCGTCAGTGTATTTCTTTAAAAGCCATGTCAGCAGAAACGAACTAAAATTAGAGAAAAACACCTACTTTGCTTTTAGTAACATGGTAAGATGATTAGTTTCTTTTCTATTTAGAAAATAGATTTTATTTAATATGTAAATATTAAAAATACCCTTGGTTTAGTTCATTTAAGGAATAACATTTTATATATATATGTCACATATTTTAATCTTTTTTCTCCTTCCTTTTGCTTCCGTGAAACATGCTGTCGTATTATGTATTTACAGCGTGTACATGTATCAGTGCAATTCCGTCGTCAGCCTGTTTAGCTGTAACAGGACAAAAACACCATTGTGCCAGGAAGCACACAGCGCTCCAGGAAGAGCTGCTAGGAATCTCATTTCTTCAGATAAGCCCCCCGTTCACTTGGCCCAGTTGTAGTTTTTGGCTTACACTTCACCGCCGCCGTTTAACTTCTCTGGGAACCCCATTACTTTTGTCCACACTCACGCTCTGACCTGTGCTACTTGGAAATTTTCGAGATGAAGTCATTGCTGGTTTGAGTTACTGGAGAGACGTTAATTCATCCAGCTGGGCTGGCTCAAGGCGGTCCCGGCATTGGGCCCTGACAGCCGCCCTCCGCGAGACCCGCCGGCCAGGCCGTGCAGCGAGGGGCTGGGGAGGCGATACTGCAGGACCCGCCAGAGCCATGGAACGAAACAAACTCATCGGCCCGCCAAGACCTTTGTGAAAAACACCTTTCTTTTAAACTAGGATTTTAATGAAAAATCCAAAAGATGATCACTTACTACGTTATCAAATGGACAATGCAATGTATGTATGTTACCGTGTATGTGTGTCTGTATTTTTTTTCAAGGGCCTGTTACTTTGAGACATGCCAGGCATTGTCGCTGATGAAAGAGGGGCCTGCGTACATGTCATTCCATTGTTCGAGGAGCGGAATCCACCCTCTCTAATTTGTGCGATGCTTCACATTTTACAAAGCCGTTTCTGTGCGGGAACTCACGAGAGCCTCGCAGCCGTCCTGCACCCTCGGGGGGCGGTGAGGAGGAGATGTGACCCCTCCCCGCCCCCAGGTTATAACATGCCTGTGACCCGCACACTTTACAACATAACATCCAGATGTCCAAAAACATTTTTTTGTTAACTCTATGAAATTTGATAGAACGTGAAATGTGATAGTACATGAACTCAGTGACATAAATTGTAAAACAGAGCCCCAAGTTCTGTATGTAAAAATGCAGCAGTTTTTCCTGAAGGTTGAAACCCCCAACAAAGACCTGAGGGGCCTTGCGTGGGGGTCCGCCACCCCCGCCTCCTGCCCTCTTTCTCTCCCCAGCAGCCTCCCGCCTGGGAGCTGCCTTCCCCCCAACACTTCATGAAGAAACATTTATTATTGCTTTCTATGAAAATCGAGGTTCCTGGTGACTTTTTCACAGACACGGAATTCATAAATGGCAAAAACCTCTTTCGAACTCATGTTTGCTGTTCTCCAACACAAGTGCTTTTTCCGCTCCACGCCGGAGGACGCGTCCTTGTGGCCCACGCCCGTCCAGCCTACCCGAACTCATCCTCCACGGCTGGGGTGGGAGGGCGGGGAGAGGTCGGAGGTGGGGCCATTCGTTTCCCGTGTCTGCACGCCTCGGATGGGGGCGCCCGGAGGGCAGGCCCGACCTAGGTCACCTCTGTTTGTCTCACACCAGCGGCTGTGTTAACTTTTGCTGAAAAACCGCGGAGAGTCGTACTCTGTAAAGTTTACAAATCTGGAGAAGTGCAGATGTTTGGGGGACAGTACAGACGAGAGTCTCCCTTGTGAAAGTGCAGGGTGGCCGTGTTTGGGGAGAGAAGCGGGAGCCCGGGAGTCTCGTGTACTGGTAGTCGAGGAAGGGCCATGCACAGGGACCTGGAGCGGCCAGAGGGAGCGCTTCCCACGTGGCACTGAGCAGGCGTTGCCAAGTCCACGCTGGATGGAAGTGATGACTGCGAGTGCGAAGGTGTGACTTCACCCTGTGCCTCAGTTTCCTCACCAGTAACAGGAGAGAGTTGGGCTGAGGCAGCCTCTTTCCAGCCCAGCGGTCTCTGATGTCGGGCCTGTTAAGGAGAGAAAACGGAGTGTTTGTTGCCAGCTTAACGCCATCAGTGCTGAGAGAGCTATCTTCCTCCCCTGTTACATTAAAAAAAAAGGCTTTAAAAAAATATTATGAGAGTAGTATATGCCCATCACAGAACTTTTAACAAATGTAGAATATTATTTAAAACAGAAGTTATAAGCTAGGATTTTAATGAAAACTCCAAACGATGATCACTTACTGTTATCTAATGGACAATGAAATGTACGTATGTTACTGTCCTCACCTCCTTTTGTTAAGATTTTGGTAAATGAGCCTATTTTTATCTATATTTTTCATATATTGGCAGGATTCTGTACATAGGATTTTATGTGCTGCCTTTTTTCTTAATGTTCTGTCATAAACCTTTCCCTATTTTGCTTAAACCATCTTTGTGAACATCCTTTATAAATGGCAAATGCTCCTGCAAATGGACTTAACATAATTTACTAAACTGATTCTTTACTATAAATATTTTGGTGTTTTTCTCTTTGCTATTAGACACTGCTGTATTGAGCATGTCTGTGTAGGAAGCTCACGCGGTATACATGACTGTTTCTTTGGGGCGGATTTTAATGAAGTGGGATTTCTGAACGGGGGCATTTAGAAGTGTTGCTTCCAAAACTGTCTGCCTGGTTTGCTCCTAGGAACAGCCTGGGAAAAAGTGAGACTCACGTTCAGTGTGGAGAATTTCCTTTTTCTTTTTTTTTCTTAGCTATCGAAGATAATAAGAACTTAAAAATAGTACCTGGTGTTTCATTTAAAATCTTTTTGTTGGTTGTGGCATCAGAATTTTTTTAAGCATAGGTGAATCATTTGTTTTTCTTTCAGGATTTGGTATCCATGCTTACGTTTCATCATGTATCACTTATGAAATTATTCTAATGGTCGCCTGGTACTATTAAATGGGGTTGCAAAAGTTCCCATTTGGAAAACCCACAGAAGTAAAGAATTTGGCAAAGATTCTTCCTTTTCTTCCTGCTTTCTGTTTCCACTAAATTGCTTCCATCTCTTCTGCTTTTGAAAAAGGCATTAAGAATGCACCATCACCCCTGTGATTCTACAGGCAGAATAAAGAGAAACAATATTATCCGGTTTTGCCAAACAAATATTCCCATTTTTCCACAGTAGGATAGCCTAATTATTACCATTTATATGTTAACATCCTTAACCACTCCACTGACAAACCCTGTTGAAATAATATTCTTAACTTCAGTGACTATTTTAACTATCAAGACCATATGCTTTATCACTTAAACATGGTGTAACGCAGGAACAAGGTTTCAAGTTTGAGCTGTGAAGATTGTTACTTAAAGAATTAAAACACTTCTGAGGATGCTTAAAAATAAAGGTGAAAGTGATATTTATCATGTTGCCAGTTACAAGTGTTATTTTCTATAATGGGATTTGTGGCACTTGTTGGGTTTCTGTAAAATGTTATAATACAGACAGACCCTGAAAATCTCATCTCGGCAATAAATATGTTTGGTGCTCATGTTATCATCCAGTGACACAAAATATAATATATTTTCAAAGCAGAACTAAGAAGTTTAAAAAGAGTTCCTCCCCACTTGCTGCCCAGACAGTACTATTCCCAGAAGTGAGTAAACATTGGTTTCAAACTGGATTTTTCAGCTCATTAGTGAGAAATACCTAAGTTACCATTACTGTTCAATGTTCAGATTCACTATTTTTCTAGGACCAAGATATTTAAATAAGAAATTAAGATGTGATTACGTTTGAATTGAGAAAATAAATAACTTCCACGCTATAGCAGTCACAGGGTTTCGGAAGACTTTCAGGCTGAACTTGACCTTGCTTTAGTTGATGGTGGAAAACCAAATAAAGGAGGTATTTAAAGGTTCGGAATTCGAGGTTATATTGTTTTTCAAGATTCATTTGCATTTTGACTCTTTTTGTTGATATCCTGTGTCCTTTTTGAACTGAGAGGTTAAGAAAAAGGGGAAAAGTGAAAAAGCAGATGATACACACCGATAACTCAACACACATGTGTCCCAAATGTGAAATTTCTCAAACACAGTGACCAACGCGGTTAATAAGTCTTATTGGGTCTCAGAATATCCACGTTGCCATCTATAAAAGAAAGACTTCTATTTTTTATATTATCCCATCCTAAGCAACATGCGATTATTATTTTAATTTGGAATTTTGGACATAAGTCTGTGAAGTGTTTTCTATAGATGAAGTTTGCAGCTGAATAATAAATAAATGAGTTGCCAATAGCTCTGAAATGGTGCAATGGCGCCTCTTTTCTATTGTCAATCATCTTTAGCACAAACTTCTGTGGTTCGAGTGTCATAATGAGTGCATTCCACGCGTAGTGAGAGCTTGAAGTTCTTGCAGTGGAATCTTAAATGAGAAGATGCCCGTTTCGGGTGTTCTATGAAAGAGTTCTGGGCTCGGCAAACTTACAGTTGTCATAGGATGCCCCCCCCCACACACACACACAGAGCACACTCACACTTCACATGCATATACCTAGACCAAAGCAAAGAAGAAAAGCAACTACAAAGCAAATTATAAAGTACATGATTGACCGATATATAAGTTATACTTTTAAAATTTCTTATTTTACATATATTTATGTCTTAACACGTTAAAGAAAATTATCTCCACATTGGCTTCATGGTCCTTATTCAGATCATGACCCTGATTAATGACAGTGTTGATCTGAAGCCTTTGCAATTAAACTTTAATATATGTCACAACTAACGACTCTCCCCTTTCCCACTCACTCCCCCCCGATTTTTTTTTCTTGTTGATTTGAGAAAAGCATTGTTTTCTGATATTCCACCCACAATCTCCCTTTCTTATCATGAGTCTCTAGTTCTTTCCTAATTATGGGACTGCAAATTATTTACTCTAGTTTTAAATTAAAGAAGCAGACAAGTAATCTGGATAAAAAGCACAGTTCCAACTTCAGGGAAAAAAATGAGTATGTGTTTAATTTCTCTTAGGCGCAGAGCTGCACAGCCCCTGCGTAACGGAAGGGTTGCGACAGAGCGGCCCCTCCACCTTGCCGCGGTGTAATGCAATTTAGCTTCATTAAATTACTGGAGGGCCAGTTACTTAAGCAGAATATTGATTTTCAGTCTGGCCTGTGTTTAACATAATTCTGCGTAGGCAACAGCTAATTCTGCATTTGAATCTAACACCCTAATGGAATTACAAGATGCTGCTTGACCACAGGCGACCACTCAGCCATCTCGGGCCACACTTCTTGGCAGCCTCTCTTATGCCCAGGGCTGAGTTACCTTAACATCTCCCTGAGACTTGGGGCCTGTGTGTTCTCAGGGTGCCCCAAGGCAGTTGCTGTCTTTTTACCAAAGAGATGGTTTACGGGGACTAGAAAGTATCGTCACAGGCATCCTATTTTTTAAGCAGCTTACACCTCTTGGCCTAAATTGACACTTACGGATAAGACTTTCAGACTTGACTAGCTTTTTTCATGCTTATGAGAGTTAAAAATGAGGCATACCTTCAAATTCGATCTCACGTCAAACAGGGCTTAGACTTCCATATTTTGGATGACAGATTTTCGGTGAAAATCAAACATTGCTTAGCTCCATAAGATGATATTTGTTGTTTAGGATGAACATAGAATTTTTTTAACTGTAAAAATTCAAGTACTTATTTTATTTTGTTTTTGGTGGATCATAGTTTCAAAACAGGTAATTTTTTTAGAAATATAGAAGCAAAAATATACAGGATTTTAAGTTGTCCCCCAAACCTGGGAGGAGCTTACTGGTCAGCAGGACTGGCAGCCAATAGAGCGAGGGCTGTGTCCCCTGTGTCCGCTGAGGCTACAGGGGGCCTGAACCAGGGTGAGACTTGAGCAGGGGTCAGGGACAGAGGCCCCAGGAGAGAGGTCTGTCGCTTTGGAACAGTCGTGTCTGATCAGTGTCATCTACATCTTATCAGAGGTCACTGAAAGTTCTTTCTCCCCAGTTTTTGTTAAAGTCAACAAGACCTGGGGTTTCTCCAGGAGTATCTGGGGTTCTATGCATCCTCTCTGTCTTAGCATGAAAACATACAAATGACAACTCACGGAGCTAACAGTTTTAGATGTCTGCCTGGTTCCTTACCACTCGTGGTGTACCTGGCGTGCTCCCTGGAGTGATGGAAGGCAGACAGTGCTGGGTAGCAGACACTTGGCAGCTTTGCTGCAGCTGGTGATTCTGGGCTGGCTCTAACGCCCATGACTCCGGCTCCATTCCGTAGGCTGGCCAATAAGATTATCCGTCCTCTTGGGCTGCCAATCAAATTATCGCATTTTCTTGGGCTGGCCAATCAGATTATCTCACTGTTTCCGCACTCCTCTGGGTGGGAGACCCAGTCTGAGGTTGGCAGGAAGGGCCACAGCAGGACAGCTCCCTCTCAGCTCTTCAGGGCCTGACCAGAGGAGCCACATAGCTTGCTGCAACCAGAGCCCAGCTGAGGATGGACGCAAGCAGAAAAGCTGGTCCTGGGAGGTGGACAAAGAGAGAGCGCCAGTCCGCCTCCCAGACTTCTCAGGTGTGGGTCCTAAGAAATCACTTCTTTGCTCGAATGAAAGTTGGATTTCTATACTTAAAATTAACTAAGCCCTGAGGGAAACACCTCCTGTTTGCCTCTCAGGAGGAAGTAAATTTTCCAGGAGAAACTTTACTGCTTCTCCCTGGATCCACATCAGGTCAGCGTCACGCTTCCAAGTGGAAGAATCAGGCT
>NW_012153175.1:373419-374649 GCF_000956105.1 Propithecus coquereli | reverse complement strand
GATTTATCAACTTTTAATGTTGCTTCAAAATGATCACTACACAAAGAGAAGATTTAGCTAAATTTCCCCCCACATCTCCTCTCCTTCCACTTTGGTTAATTCACCATTTTAAGTTCCTCAACTTGTCATTTTTCAAAAATCAACAAAATTAACTTCTTTTTTCTCCATCGAATGTACTACTTGAGTGCCCACTCATTCTTCCCCATCCCTCCATCCACTCAGCCACCTCTCTTTTCTCCTACTTCTTAATTTTGTCAGTTGCCCTTCTCTTTGTATTATCAAGGTTATAGCTTTTATATTCTGATATAGATTCAGTTAGTCTCAGTGAATTTTGTCTAAAAGTGTATTCCAAGGTTTAAAAACCAATGAATACCATTTACATCGCTATGATTCTGGAAATAACATTCACTGCAGAAATGAGAGTTCTGCTATAATTATATTTCCTTTTCTGAATGTCCAATTGGTCCTGAATCGCTGTGTAAAGTGTTCCTGACACTAAGTAAAATGTGATTCTCTTCTTTTACCCTGAGTAAATTCTCAACTTTTATCCAAGCTCTCAATGACATCATCTTGCCTATAGGTTTTTTTTTTCATGGAGACCTCCCCTCAAAGCCTTCTGTCCTACAGTTCTAATCTGTACTGTCTGATATCTCCATCTATTCTTCTGCTGTCATTTTTGAATTTCACTTTATTCTCTCCTGGGTTTAATCTACTGACTTCTGGTCTCGGGGTCTCCCTTCTATGGGTTTATTTCCTTATTACATAATTAAATAACTCCCTAAAAATTTGCTTGGGAGCTAAGATTTCCATAGTTATATGGAAATATACATAGGCCATAGTTTGAGTATAGAAGTGAAGGCATTGTTCCACTGACATCTAGCAAGCAGTGTCGCTGGCGAGAAGTCTGGTGTCAGTCTGATCACTTTTCTCTTGTAAGCAGCCTGCGATTTTCTTTTTATCACATAGCAACTGATATGTTTTCTTTTTTATTAATATTCTGATATCATAGTGATAATTTTTGCATTTTATGAAAATGATTGTGGTGGACAAACTTTCAATCTGAAAACATGTCTTCAGTTTTGGAGTTTTCTTTTCCCGTATTTCTTTCCTTTTTTCTGTTTCCTGTGTTCTCTCCTCCTACAACTCTTATTAGTTGGAAGGGAGACTAATTTGATATTATTCCTGTCTTTTGCCTTATTTCTTGTCCCTGTCATATTTTTATTTTTCTTG
>NW_012153175.1:370788-373369 GCF_000956105.1 Propithecus coquereli | reverse complement strand
GCTTTTTTCATGCTTATGAGAGTTAAAAATGAGGCATACCTTCAAATTCGATCTCACGTCAAACAGGGCTTAGACTTCCATATTTTGGATGACAGATTTTCGGTGAAAATCAAACATTGCTTAGCTGCATAAGATGATATTTGTTGTTTAGGATGAACATAGAATTTTTTTAACTGTAAAAATTCAAGTACTTATTTTATTTTGTTTTTGGTGGATCATAGTTTCAAAACAGGTAATTTTTTTAGAAATATAGAAGCAAAAATATACAGGATTTTAAGTTGTCCCCCAAACCTGGGAGGAGCTTACTGGTCAGCAGGACTGGCAGCCAATAGAGCGAGGGCTGTGTCCCCTGTGTCCGCTGAGGCTACAGGGGGCCTGAACCAGGGTGAGACTTGAGCAGGGGTCAGGGACAGAGGCCCCAGGAGAGAGGTCTGTCGCTTTGGAACAGTCGTGTCTGATCAGTGTCATCTACATCTTATCAGAGGTCACTGAAAGTTCTTTCTCCCCAGTTTTTGTTAAAGTCAACAAGACCTGGGGTTTCTCCAGGAGTATCTGGGGTTCTATGCATCCTCTCTGTCTTAGCATGAAAACATACAAATGACAACTCACGGAGCTAACAGTTTTAGATGTCTGCCTGGTTCCTTACCACTCGTGGTGTACCTGGCGTGCTCCCTGGAGTGATGGAAGGCAGACAGTGCTGGGTAGCAGACACTTGGCAGCTTTGCTGCAGCTGGTGATTCTGGGCTGGCTCTAACGCCCATGACTCCGGCTCCATTCCGTAGGCTGGCCAATAAGATTATCCGTCCTCTTGGGCTGCCAATCAAATTATCGCATTTTCTTGGGCTGGCCAATCAGATTATCTCACTGTTTCCGCACTCCTCTGGGTGGGAGACCCAGTCTGAGGTTGGCAGGAAGGGCCACAGCAGGACAGCTCCCTCTCAGCTCTTCAGGGCCTGACCAGAGGAGCCACATAGCTTGCTGCAACCAGAGCCCAGCTGAGGATGGACCCAAGCAGAAAAGCTGGTCCTGGGAGGTGGACAAAGAGAGAGCGCCAGTCCGCCTCCCAGACTTCTCAGGTGTGGGTCCTAAGAAATCACTTCTTTGCTCGAATGAAAGTTGGATTTCTATACTTAAAATTAACTAAGCCCTGAGGGAAACACCTCCTGTTTGCCTCTCAGGAGGAAGTAAATTTTCCAGGAGAAACTTTACTGCTTCTCCCTGGATCCACATCAGGTCAGCGTCACGCTTCCAAGTGGAAGAATCAGGCTGAGTCTTAAAAGAGGAAACAATAATCGGAGGAACGTACACACCAGCAAGGCACCACAGAACACACCGCAGAACCAGGCGCTCATGTCACGTGTGTGGAAACGTTCCCTTTATAATTATTATATTTGTATAGAGCTTGCTGCTTAATTCATTTTCTCACTTTATCCCTGGAACTACTTTCCCTATGTGGTCAATTCTTATTTCTCTCATACAGATGACAGAATCGAGGTATAGAGAGAAACAATATAGCTAGTAAGAGAAGAACTAGGATTTGAACAAGAGTTTCCCGTTGGTGAAATAAATTTTCTTTTAATTGCCCCAAGCTTTATCTTTTCACATGGAGTGCCATATATTCCTGTTTTGGGTTTGTTAACGGAGATCCGGATGAGGGGTGAGTTTTACCTCCTTTAAAACATTTCTCAATCAGGCTGACAACCGCATGGACATTATAATTAATGTAACGCATCTTCTTACCAAGGGTGACTCTGCTCCGTCGTTCATTGGAACGTGTGTTTCTGTAAGTGTAAGGTGACGAGTGAGTGGTTGGGGAGGAGGTGGACACAGTGGGGAAGACGTAGAAGTCTCGTTGTTTATAGGAGCAGAGAGAGAAGGCAGGAGCGGGAGGAAGTCGACTGAGGGAGGAGTTTTTAGGATGACAGAGGCTTGACCACAGCATTGCGAGAGAAATGTCGATGGTCCAGAGAGAAAACACTCTAAAAGAGTGTTGCAAGAATCTAGGCTTCGCTGCTCCTGGGGAGACTTGCATAGAATCTTTACCATGAACTGAGAACTTGATCTGGAAATATCGAGATGTTGTTAATACAAGAGGATGAGTTGGGAGGGCTTGGAGTCTGTCTGCCCACCCTCAAAGAAAAAGCCTTGAAAGATGGCCGAATAATGTCAACTAACATAATACAGTTAGTTATATATATATAAATATATATATAATGCATATATAAATATGTACATGTAAGTAAATATTTACTATTTATAATATGTGCTAATTATACTAATAACTCTGATTATGATAAATACCAGTTCCTCACTTTAACTGGCCATCTGTTGATTAATTTACCAACATTTGTTCTGGGGTGCACTGGGTTGGGGGTGGGAATTGTCTACTGAAATATTGTAGGTTTTTATAAGGCAGCTGAGGGAGGGGTCTCTGATGGGATGACTTGTTTCTCTGAGGGGCTGGGGCAGGGGAGACTTGGTTGAAGGGTCCATGGCACCCTCAAAGGCTGGACTCAGAGAAAAGAGGACAGTCTAAGGACTTTTGCTGACTCTTAGGTCAGAAGATTTAAGCCTTCCACAT
>NW_012153175.1:367779-370738 GCF_000956105.1 Propithecus coquereli | reverse complement strand
AATATGTACATGTAAGTAAATATTTACTATTTATAATATGTGCTAATTATACTAATAACTCTGATTATGATAAATACCAGTTCCTTACTTTAACTGGCCATCTCTGTTGATTAATTTACCAACATTTGTTCTGGGGTGCACTGGGTTGGGGGTGGGAATTGTCTACTGAAATATTGTAAGTTTTTATAAGGCAGCTGAGGGAGGGGACTCTGATGGGATGACTTGTTTCTCTGAGGGGCTGGGGCAGGGGAGACTTGGTTGAACGGTCCATGGCACCCTCAAAGGCTGGACTCAGAGAAAAGAGGACAGTCTAAGGACTTTTGCTGACTCTTAGGTCAGAAGATTTAAGCCTTCCACATGGCCCAGCCTGGTCTGTTCCTATCCCGTCTTTGAGCTCCTGGGGTCTGAGCCCAGCTTTCCCCTGCACAGGCTGTGTGGAAGGTGGGTCACCATATCCAGGGTTCAATCTCCCAGAAGTTGAAGTCTGCAAACCTTTGCTCTATGGTGAGTCCAGACACTCTGCTGCCTCCAGGGTTTTCTTTGCAGCTCCAGCCTGGTGTTGGAGAGCAGCAGTCACAAAGGGGAGTTGGAGTTGGAGGGCCCCTCGGAGCATGATACAATGGGCATCGCCAAGCATGTCAGGGCCTAGAGTTGACCCTTTGGGCAGGGCTCAGCTGGGATGGTTTTTCCTGCTCACGTGGTGTTGCCTGGACTCATTTCTGTGTTTACAGCCAGTTAGTGGGTCAGCCTGGGGCTGGCTGGTCTGGGATGGCCTCATTGACAGGCAGAGCACTGGGACAGCTGGGCCTCTCTCCCTCCACATGGTTTTCACCCTTCAGAGGGTGGCAACCTTCCAAGAGGGAGAGATAGGAAGTTGTAAGCCTCTGGAGGCTGAAGCTCAGAAGCTACACAATGTCACTTCAATGGGATCATGGTCAAAGCATATCACCCAGCAGTCCTAGATTTGAGGTGGGGGTAGGGGTGGACTCTGTGGCCACATTTAATTTATCAAGCCAGGCAATTGTCTTGGGCCTAAGGTACTGGGGAGGAGACCAAGTCGTGCAGGGTCCTGGAGCCTGGCACAGGGTGACTGGAAAGCAGGGGCTGGGCAAGAGCAGCATCCTTGATGAGGGGTGAAGAGAGGTTGCCATGGCAAAGCCCAGGCTCTTGCTCCAGAGGTGGGATTTTCCCAAGCCCCACAGTGTCTCTCGTCCATGCTCAGAGGAGTAATCTGGATAATACACTTGGGGAAATACATAATTTCCTGATATGAATTTTCCATTTTCCTCTGTCAAACCTCCATTTCCCAACTATAAAATCTTTTTAGAAAATGGAAAATGCACTTTATGAAGGAAAAAATAGGTAAATACATTTTGAAAGTGTATTTAGGTGCAACCCATTGCCCCACACTGGAGCTGGCGCTGTAAAGACATTCGCCACCTGACATTTTTCATTCTTAGGTACATAATCATTGTGTGGGCCCTGACACATTCTATGCTGTATGTTCTTGAGCCATTTTCAATTCATTTATTTGTTAAATTGGTGGAGAAAACTGTGTGTTATCTGTGCAAGTATGTCTTTCTAGGTGTTTGGAATGAACAAAAGATTTGACCTTAGACCAGCTATAGTTAGAAATACAGTGTTTTTTTCCCCTTAATCCCCTGTGGGAGATTAACTTCAAGAAAGCTTTGGCTGATATTTGGAAAATATCTGGAGAATTCACACAGAAACTAGTAAACATATTTATCCTAAATGTCACTAAATTAAATATCATTGAATGATAGATGTGCAAGGTTTGTAGCTTGTCAATTTGACACAAATCATCAAAATAACAACATTTTCCAGTTTTCTATTTTGCTCTCTATCCAACCCATTTAAACAGAGGAAGGCAGAAAGCCAAATGTGCCTCATTTTATTGTTCTCCAAAATGCTGTTTCCAAACTACCTGAGGGCAAGTGCCAAGGCCAGCACAGGTTGGTCACCTTGAGTACCCCTGTGAGATTGTCCATTGCACTGGTGTGTGGGGAGCAACTGGGAAGGGTCCTATTTGGAAACGTCCTGGACCTTCTTTATTTGGGTCCTTCTGGTGCTTTAGGGACTTAGGGGTGAGTTTATAGGAGGTGCTGTAGTTGGGATTGTGCTCTCAGAGGGCCGTGCCCGGCTGATGTAAACATCAACACTTTGATTGAGGCAACTTAGGAAAGAGAGAAAAGACCAAGTCACTATCCAGAAAGGAACATGGATGTCTAAATGCCAGCCTGTGACATGAAAACTGAAACCCAAGCCCATCACTGTGCGCAACCAGGCCCAGCTTAGGGGAGTGTCTGGGTGCAGGTAGGCATTTTTTCCTAGGTACAGTGAATTCTGGCTTCAGAAATTAACACTAGCCTGTGCTTTGGCGCTATGTGGAGGTTGCTATCCTGTCACGAAAAATCTGTTCTCCCTTCTTCCTGAGCATGCATGCCTTTTGTTGTCATTTTCCTACTTTCCCGTAGTCAGAGGTGGCTGAGTACTTTCTGGTTGAGGTTGAGAAGAGCAATGTGTGGCATTTCCAGGCCATAGCCATGCTCTCCTTCCATTGCAGAGGCTGAGGGATGGCAGTGGCACAAGATGAAGGTGCCCACGTGCCGCCATCAGCATGTGGAGGACAGCCGCATGCTGGCGTGTGGGGGGAGATAATGTGCCTGTTATGTCTCCTGTCCTCACCTCACTTGGTAGAGTGGTCACGACCATGTTGTAGGTCAGTGGGAAGCGCCTGGGTTGATGGTTAAAAATGAGATTCCCAGGTCTTAGTCCCAGAGAGTTTGATTCACTTGGTCTGGTGTTGGGTGTGGGCCTGTTCATTCTTTATATCACTTTAGTCGATTTTAGTTCAGGAGCACTGCTATAAATCATCTCTTTTAAAGGAAAATAGGAAACAAAGACCATATGGACTTTGGTGGGAGCAGAAATTATGTAG
>NW_012153175.1:276798-366259 GCF_000956105.1 Propithecus coquereli | reverse complement strand
AATATGCTTTTAATTTTCTGAAAATATTTATTGTTCTTTGTTCCTTTTTATCCTACCCTGTCTTTGTTTTGTGGGGGCAAGATCTTCTATCCCTCTGAGAATATTGATTCATATCTATATCTTAATTTTATTGAGTATTTATGCTTTTCTGGAATCATGGTTTTTGTTTATGTGGGTCTTTATTCTTTGTACTGTACCGAAGGATTTCCTCTGGTGATTGTGTTTGTTATAATATATTGAGTTACAGAGCTACCTTTCTGGCAATTCTGGATTGCTTCATCATATTTAAGAGCAGGATGTTAGCGAAGCTGACTGGGAGCTCCTTGCTAGTTGTCTCTCAGGCTTGCTGTCTCACAGGGTGGGAGGTCAGCTATTGGCTGGAAGAATTCATGCCGGAATTTTAAGGGCTTATTTGGGGTCACTAATATCTGCACAGTTCTCTCTAGATGGTTCATTTTCATTCCTTGGAGAAACATAGTCTTGTGTTAGTAGATAAAGGCCTGGCTAGTATGTCTGCTCTTAGAAGTAGGTATTTTTTGGGAAACTGATCCTTTTGCTTTCAGGCTTGAGGGCCATTCATGCCTTTTGTCATCCATGTTGTCTCTGAGCCTGTTGGAGCTCCACTAGGTGATTGGTCTCTTTGCAGCTGACTCTCTCTTGGAGTGCTCTCTGAGCTGCAGGTTTTCCCTGCTTTTCTAGCTACCACTTCCTGATCCACTTTGTCTCTTCCAGAAACTTGTTGTGTCTTATTTGCTGATGGCTTCCTCTATGTCTTTTCATTCTTGAGCATTTATAAAATTTTTAACACTCTCACGGGATGGAGAAAAGATACACATGCCACCATTTTACATGGGAAGCTTCCAATTCTTCTTTTTAAGTAATCTATTTATGCAACATTTTCAGTGTTGTTGGTGTGTGATTATGAGTGAAAACAAATCCAAAATATACCATCATAAAACTGCACGTTTGGAAGAATCTGTCACAAGCCAAATTGGAGTTCTGCTACATTAAATCCCCAATATGGAAAATGCGTCTGTTTTAAGTGGAGGGCTTGAGCTTGGGAGCCTGGAGGCTGACCCTGCCTTTCTGTGGCTCATGATCATCTTGACATGAAGATTAGGACTTTTCTGGGAGACAACTGGGATCAGAGGAGAGTGTTACCTTGTCATTCAGATTAAGGGAGGGGTGCAGTTTCTGCTGGATCCGTGTCCATGGCCCTGGGGCCCAGGATCTTTCCTGCTTGACACCTAACACCTGAGTGTGAAGAAAGGGATGTTCTCAGCCTCTGAGCAGTTGTAAGCTAGCCCAGGTGACAGGTCTTACTCCCTTCTCCTGTGTGCTAGGTCTGTTGCCCCTAACTGAAGTCTCACACTCCCTCGATTTCTGGGCTCTCCACTTACCTGGGTCATTATGTCTGGTGTCTGTAATCTTGAGCAACTACAGACTGAGAACTGACCCAGTTTAACAGCCCAGAAGGAAGGGTGGGAGTCTTTCTCCCTGTTCAGAATATTCATGTTTTCACTTGGGATCGGGAGCTTTTGTCTCCTCCAGACCTCTGCCCTACACACGGGGGGACACCCACACCAGGCAGGGTGGAGGCAGCGAGTGGTTCCTGAAGCTCACAGTTTCATGTCTGGTCATGTCAGCCCCCAGCCCTCTACTTCATAGGTTCCTTTTCCACGGCTCCTCTGAGATGTAGCCATGGTGTTTGACACACCATGGAGGTTCAACTGATTAGGAGAAATGCAATATGCAGAACAGATTTGTCATTGGGAGTCAATGAATGGCTTCAGGTGCCTCCCTCAGCATTCTGTCAGGTCTGCTGTGGCAGGTGATGGATAACTGGGTGCCTTCCCAAGATGCTGAACATAGCTTGTTTCCTACTGTGTTGGCAGTACTTGGGCCAGAGTCTTCTATCATTTAGGGAACATGACTTTGATTTTCCAGAATCTTATCAGGATAATAACCTTATTTGTAAAATAATGAAAATTTTAGAGATACTACAAACCCTAAATTATGAGGATTTGATGGGAGGGTTTAGGATATTTACTTGGTGGGTAAAAATTTAGTAACTAGCTAAAATTCTTTAAGAAGTTGTACACTTTTGTCACCTTTTAATAAAATAATTAAAACAGATATTCACATAATTTTATGTCTTAAATTATTTGATAATTGTAAAGTTGCTGGTCCAACAAGAAAAATATAGTCTGTGTATTAGTAAATTTAATTATATTAATTATGACTAAGATAGTCAACACTAGCCACCAGGAAGTTCCCACTCTGTGGAATCAGCCAGGAAAGCCCTGTGACATTTTTTTTTCAGTACAGACTACACGATTGTCTCTCAAAATGTCATAGAATGAATGAGTCCACAAATCCTTAATATTTAAAAAATAAAAATAAATATATTCAAATACATGTAAATGAAAATATCTGTAACACAGCTGAAATCAGATCAGCTGACAGGTAAATAGAATGTCTAAGGACTACTGGATTTGAAAATTATGCTTTTAATATCAATTTCATAAATCTAATGTAGCTATCAGCCAAGTCAACCACACGAAGCCATGAGCCATTCACAAGGACAACCAAGGACTCTGGACAAAATGAACCCAAAGGTGGTACCGTCGTGAGGGCAAGAGGACCCTGCAGCACCTGGGAACCGCACCTGCGCACGCCATGTGGAAAGAGTGTCGGTGGGACAGCTCGGGTGGGGTGGGACCATCCTCCTCGTCGTTGTCTTTCTTGAGCACTGAATTCAGATAAAATAAGGGAAAGCCCATGAGGAGGCAGGGGGCAGAGGTCTAAGCAGATGTGGAGGAGGGAGGTGCAGACAGCCTGGCCTCATTGCAGATCATCGGATTTGTCTCAGACTTCAGGAGACTGGACTTTGAACCTCTGGGATGTGATCAGAGACTCTTGCATTGAAAGGGATTTACCCAGTGAAGAGTACAGTCCCCCAGGAGCATCTGCCTGCTCTACACCGTCCCGACCACAGGGCGGGACTTGAACGCCACTCTCCAGTCCCAGGACAATTGCCCTGGACCAAGAAGGCCCACTGCATCTCTGATCAGCTCTATCACCATCGGCCTTAACCTCAATGGCATCGTCTCCCAGGTGTCCCCAGGAGAACAGGCTGGGGTGACATGCCAGAAAAAGTCAGTTGGGAGGAGCCCCATTGAGGGAAAGAAGAGCCCAAAAAAGAGGCAAAAGCACTGCTGCTCGTTGGACTCTCAGGGGCAAATGGCCTGCCTCTGCTTTTCAGGAGTGTTTCCTTTAGAAAGAAAAGAATTAAGTGTTTGACAACAAACGAACACTATTTGACCCAAAGTCAGGATGAGGACTGAGAACCTTACGACTAAAGAGTCTGGAGCACCATATTAAAACTATACTTAGAGACGGAGATCTTTGAAATGTAACGTGGAAATAGGTCTGTGGTCTGACAGTAACAATACACTAACCTTCCACGGTCAACACCGATCTTTCCTGTTGAGTTACTCTTGCTGATCTAAAATTCCCTTAGATGTTCCATCTGGGGTGTTACCATCACCCAAGTCCACTGTGCAGGGACCAGAGTTCACCAGGACCAGGCCTGATACTACTGGTTAAAGCCAGGGATGCTGGCCAGTGTTGGCCTCCAGATGCATGTTTATTTACTTCATCCTCTGGGTTGTGATCCATTGTCTTCCTCTGTCTGTGTGTAGTGACCTTGCCTTGTCCCCTGCTGCAGTGGACTTCATTGCTTTGCCTTAGAATTGGCTGGTATCTGTGATTTAAAAACACAACGGAAGGAGAGGAACTCTTCCGTACAAATAGACTAGACAACACATTAGGCTTGAAAGAGTGGATTTGAGATATCTCAGCAGTGATGACCTACATTGCTTGTCTAACTGCAACTTCCTATTTCCAAGACCTTGGGCAGGGACTGTTGTTTGGGTCACTGCTCCCATTAGTTCTGGACACTTGAGGCTAATTCTGGTTGAGATACTCCTCCATGGTGGGACACAACGCTGGCCACAAAAGGTTAACAAATACAATTGAGGTTTAAGATGAGGAATGTAAATGGCACAGTAGGTTGAACCGCAAAGAGAGTGCTTGGCAACCTGTCAAGTGATGTGTGGCGAAGACACAATCTGGTGGCTCAGGTTTGCACTGTCGTGCCAACAGGGGCCTTTTCAGTTCATGTGCACTGTACGCCTCTTTGTGGTGACCCTCAAAACACATCCTGTCTCTGAGAATCAGACATGCCTTAAAATTGGAGTCTTGCTATTTGTGCTACAAAGAAAGATCATTAGATGCATAGACGCTCACGAACTGCTATCAAGACTTTTTCATATATGACTTTCAGTTATTATCATTTAATGTAGCTGATAGCAGTATATTATAATGAATTAGAATAAATATTTGATTGACCGTTTACTGAGTGCATTCTATGTGCCTGGTGCTGTGCCAAGCACTTAGGCTGCAAAGCCCAGTGGAAGACCCCGTAACCCCCGGAGCCTGAGTCTGGTGGGGAGAGCTGTGCTAACACCTGGGTGGGGGCTCCAGGGCCGGGGGCAGAGCTGGGATCAGTGCTGCAGACAGGAGAACTATTCCAAATCCCTGTATACGTCTTTGGGATGGGAGAATCCTGGGAACAGTATATTTTACAAGAACAGAGCCTTCTCAATTCCTCATCTTTTAGATACTCACATTTCCAATAATAAAAATGATTAAACCAAAAATGTATATAATTCTGCAATTTTATGCTGTCTTCCCAGCAGCCTTTCTCTCATTCAGTTGCAACATCAAATCCTTCTTTGGGGGATGCTCTCCATATCTCTTTCCTCCAGCCCCCGACCTGACACTCACCGTCTGGTCTTTCACTTTGGAGACAGAAACTGCCGCGTCCTGTCCTGCCAGGCCATGGGCATCGGGCTAGTTGTGGATCCGCGGATGCCTATGCGTGGTTTGTTGTTGTTGTTCTTTGTTTGCTTTTTGCGTGTTGATCTACTCCCACTCTTCTGTAAAGTCCTTCTCTGACGTGCTCATCCATGTCCCCCGTAACTGGGATCTGCCTGGCCAGTGGAGGATGCTTACTCCTATTGTGCTGATGAATGGCTGATTGGGCTCATTCACTGAATGGATGCGTGGACAGTGGCCACCCTGAGAACTTCCCTGTGGATTTCTGATGGCCTCCATGGAGAACTCGTTCTTCTACTGGTCGTGAAGCTGTAAGGAACATAGTGCAGAGTTTCCGGACGGCCGTAGCCTCATCCACGCCCGTGGGAAGGAGGAGGCAGACACAGACAGAGCAACTGTCCTGGGAGCCGCAGGGGTCCCGAGGCAGGGGGGTTTCTGACTCCAGCTGTCCCCAGGTTCAGCAACACCCCTTTTCTACTGGGAGATTGAGCCAGAAAGTTCCCCTTTGGAATTAATGGGCTTCTGTCACATGCAGCCAAGGACACCGAGAATTCAACCTGTCAAGTCAGGAGCAAGAGAAGTCTGCTTATGGTGACACATCCTCAGGTTGTTTTTTTATCTGCCAGCTCTTTAGTGTTACGTGAGTGTTGGTCATTAGTCTTTAGAGCATCACTTAAGTTTTATCTGTACGTAACTTCTCATCTGTGAAATGGGGACACTTTGGATGAGACGGTGCTTTGGCCATCGGGTGCCTTCTCCTCTCTCCACTGTGACACCCCCACCCTTTCTCTCAGACACCCCCATCTTCTCATGTCAACACGGTCTCTGCCCCTCAGCCGGAGGCCCAGCGCTCATGCCGCCTCCTCCCTCTGCTTGTCCTGCCTGGGTCCCACGCCGCCAGGCTCCTGCTGGGTCTTTCTTGGACAGTCTCTTAGCCCTGTCCATTCCGTCCCTGGTCCCTCCTCTGCACGGGCCCAGAGTCGTGGGAGGCAGTGGCTCAAAGACGGGTCCACAGCCTCTCCCAGCCGCCACAGCCTTCCTTGTATCTCGCTTCCTTCTCCAGTGACCGCGTGATTTTCTCTCTTTACTCGCCAACTTCCCTGCTCTCATTCCTCATCTTCTCCTCCCTCCTTGTCCTGTTGCCACTGGGCTTCCACCTCCAGGGCACCAAAAGGAACACCAGCGGCCTGCTAATGGCGCGTGTGCCTCTGCACGTGCGCGTGTGTGGGGGCGTGTGATCTCCAGCTTGCGCGGTCACTGCTGCTGGCTCTGTGCACGCTTCTCTTCAACCAAGCTGGCTTTCTCTGTCTCTGTGGAGTCCCCTCTGTCCCCATCCCCACCCTTCCCCTAGTCCTCCACGTGTCTGTGGGTCCCTCGCCTGGGCTGGCTCCTGCCCTGTTAGTTCTGTGCAGGGCGTCGCAGACTCGGCCCTTGGTGTGCAGGGTTTCATGCCTGGAACATGCCGCTGAGAAGGGGTTGAAAAGCAAACGCTCACTTTGTGTTTTCCTGTCCTCAGACCGGGTTGATGTCTTGAATTTTCAGACAGCTTTTGCACTTGCAGCTGAGGCATCCAGTGGAATGGTTCCTTCTTCCCACCACAATCTGGGAAATAACCAGAGGGCCGGTCCCCTTCCCAGGAGGCCCACACAGGGGCCTCGATGTTAATTGCATTTAACCTACCGTAGTCCTTTGGTTTTTTTTTCTTTCTACAATAACTAATATGTAAACTATGATTGCACTTGGAAATTACTTTCACTTAAATTCTATTATTGAGGCCCAGCACGTGAGAGAGCTATAACCCGTTTCATTAAAAGACCAATCACGCCAGGTGTTGGACTGGCCGGTTCCTTTCCGTGTGAGTCACACTGGCAAATGTGACATATTATCGGCTGATTTTGAGGCATGGAGATAAGAACAATGGTGAGCATATAATTAAATGGAAAATTCAATTCAGACCCAATGGAGAAAAGTAGAACTTTGTAACTATAATAATAAAAATTTTCCTACCTATAAAATTTACCCCCGATGAATCTTAGATGATAGCACCCATGTTTGTGAAAGTACACACTGGTGTGTTGTAATGAGTTTGTTTTCTTCTGGAGGGATTTTGACACGTGTCTGCTTAAGTTCATTAATGTTCTCATCTCCATGGACTCATTTGACAGCACGACAAGGACAGAGGTCAGTGCCGGATGCTGGCTCTGCGGTCAGCCCCGCTCAGAGCTGGGGTTTGTGCACTAACGAGCCTTGAGAGGGAGTCGGCCTGTCTCTTTCTTTCAGTACTTTTCCATAGTGACGTTCACTGACCGACGCACGACACTGAGGAGCTGCACCCATAGCAAGCACAGCAGCTCGAGACTGATGTGGCAGAAGCAGGAGACGAGGAGGGCTGGAGGACAGGCCCGGCATGACCCATCAGTCTCGGATGGCTGCAGCTAACCCTTCTCACGGCCACCAGCCCGCTGCAGAGGGCGCGCCTGGGAGAGGCATCGTTCCTTCAGTCCTCGCCTGCCGCTGTGCTCTACTGCCCGTCCCGGACACGCTCGCACCTTGAGCATCCCTCCCTACCCGCCCCCCAGGCTTCAGGGGAGCCCACAGTCACCCCTGCATAGATGCCGCGTACGCGGTTACTTGCACAGGGCTTCCTGGGGGAACTGCCGCTGTTTGGATGGTGTGGAGCTGGTGGCGTAGGTCTGGCCCCAAGGAAGGGGCGCCCTTTGCCCTGACCCCGGCTGCTGTAACAGGAGCTCCAGCTTCCAGGCAGCTGGGGGTGGCCACCTCCTCCCCAGCTTTTGGAGACGCAAGGTTGGGCGAGCGGTGACCCCCGGGAGGTCCTGAGCTGCTGTCAGATTCCAGTGTGGAACCTGAGACGAGCAGACAGATGGCCACCGTCTCCAGAGGCTTATTCCCCGCAGGCCGGCTCGCTGGCCGCCCCCTCCCGCCCCCGTCACTCACCGTGGAGGCCGAGGCTGGGGAGCTGCTCGCTTGGCCTGACCCCGGGTAGCGCGGAGGGATGTGCCGTGGAGATTCAGGTCAGACGGGAGCCCTGGCCCAGGAGCTGTCCTGGGAGCTGAGTCTGACGGAAGAGCCCTGTCTGGTCAGCGGCCCGAGGCGTCCCAGTCTCCTCTGCCTGCGCGGCAGACACGGGGTGGGGATGTGGCTGGGCTGCCCGGAGAGAGGCCTCCCTGGCGAAGCCCTCCGACGGCTCCCACCCGGGGCAGCCTGTGCTTAGGGCTGCTGCAGCTCTTTGGGCAGTTGTTCCACACCCCAATACAACCCTGTTGGTCCGTTTCCCCTGAGCTCCGTGTGACTGACCTCTGAGAGAGCAAGCGTGCCATCTGATGGCTTCCCTGCCACGGGCTCATGGAGTTGGCACCCTGCACTTTTGAAGAATGAGGGTCGCGGCCGTAGTTGGGCATGGGCTTTGCAGGCACACATCCCTGTACTTGAATCAGCTCTCTCACTGAGCAGCTACATAAACCGGGTAAATCACATTGTCCTCTGAGCTAGTGTCCTTTTCTGCAGAGGGCGATGTCAGCCCTGGCCTCTCTGGGATGCTACAGGAACGTCCCAATACACAATAGAAAATGCTCCAAGAACATTGTCAGGCATGCCCAAGCTGCCCGGGAAATGTTAGTACGCTTGACTCGAACTGGGAAGGGCTGGGGTCCTGGCGTGGGTGCCCCGGCTGCCACCTGAGAGCAGTTTGGACCCCAGGTAGTGTTTCTTGGGAGGAAGCTCTCTGCTGCTGCCCATGCTGTCCTCCTGGGCCCTGGGCCTCCAGCCCGTATCCTGCAGAGGGTCTGCTGTCCATGCGCTGCCATCGAGGATGGGACAACCCCCTAGAGTCAGCTGAGGAACTGACCCAGCGGGGCAAGGTTCCCTTTCTGGAAGGCACTGGGACCCACTGAGGATCCCAGAGCGGCTGGAGAGAGGCCCCTCTGGCCAGCGTGGAGGATGCAGGGTCCTCCTGGAGGGGACCCCAGCAGGAGGTGGTATCTTGACCTTTTGGTCATTCCTGTGCTCCATGAAGACTCTCAGCACCTTAGGGACATTTCAGCTGTGAGATCTACATATCTAGGTCCTTCTTATCAACCTTCTCATTTTACAGATGGGAAAACTGAGGCCCGCAGGGGTAGCAGCCACATCTGCCCCCCAGCAGGAGGGTGGGAGGGAGAGGCTATGGCTCAGGTCTTGAGTGGTCGGGTGTCTGGCCGCCTTCCACCCGGCTCAGGTTGCTGAGAACTTGCCCGCAGCTGAAGAGATTCCATCTTCTGAAGGGACTTGGGAGGATGCAGAAAATCGTCACCCCGGTGTGGAAAGATGGGGCCCTTCTCTCCCCTTAGTGGTGTGACCTTGGGGAAGTCAAGCCACTCGTTTGGATCTTGGAAGTATAGTTCTTGCTTTTTTTTTTTTACAGATAAAATGAAAAAAAAAAGGGAACTGTTGCTTTATAATAGTTCTTTACTTCTCTCTAATTAAAAGAACACTTAGTGTGTCTCTGACTAGTGTTTCTTTATAGTCAGTCTGTGACTGTGAAGTCTGGGTGTTCACCCCAAACCCTGAGACCCAGGCTGCTTTGGGCGGGGCTTTTGGGCCCATTTGATCCACTCCTGCCTCTTAGGGTCTGAAGCTTTTCTCTGCAGCCCGGAGGGACTTGGCTTCACTGGGGAAGCCGGCCTGGCCCAGCGTCCGCGTCCCCGGCAGGCGCCTCTGCTGGAGGGCTCCGTGGCCAGAGGGTGTGCGTGTGCCTGCCCTTCCCTCCTTCCTTCCTTCCTTCCTTCTCTCTCTCTCCTTCCATCCCTCCTTCCTTTCCTTCCTTCCTTCCTTCCTTCCTTCTTTCATTCCTTCCTTCCATCCTTCCTCTCCTCTTCTTCCTCCTCACATTCCTCCTCCTCTTTCTGAAGGAGTGCCTGGAGCTTGTGGGAAATGCTTCAACTCATCCCGTTCCTACTTTTGGCCAGAGCTGTGAGCGCCCTGCCGGCCCCGGGACTGTAGCTTCCGGATGGCTCCTGTGGAAATGGCGAGGCGGTGCTAGGAGAAGAGCCGGTGCTCCTGGAGTCTTTCCCCGGGTGGATTTGGGCAGGTTAGACACAAACGTTCTCCCCGTTGGCGTCCCGGATGGTAAGGAGCTCAGAACTGGCTGGTGCAGGTGGCAGAGTACGCAGTTCTGGGTTGGCAGCCCCTGTTAGCCCGGCTTTCAGAGCTTCTGGAACGGGCTCCCTCGGCCTCTGCGCCCAGCTAGGCAACGTGGATGGCAAGCTCCCGTAGCCACGGCCTCCCAGGCATAACGCGAGCACACTTGAACTTGGTTTGGAAATAAAATGCTTCACCCGTCAATACTCTTCAAGAGAGCTCTTCAAAGATGGGATCAAAGGGTCGGCGGCCTGCCCCCTGCTCGGGCCCCCGCACGTCTGGGAAGGACCCGTCGGCTGGCCCACGTTGACCCCTCCGTCTCTTGTGCCCCCAGAGCTTCCACATGGCAATTACTTATTATAATCGAGTGTTTTCACTTGTGCATGTGGGGGAGGGCATCCAAAAGGGGGCTAAAAATAGCTTCTCTTAAAGACACCACTGTTAAGCTGGATTCTCCTGCAAACATTGTCAAGGTTTGCATTTTTTCTTAACGTGAAGGTAAAGATGGATGACCAAGACACGTCTCTCGAAGGGTTAGAGAATGGCCTTGACCCAGCCCCCATGGTGGAGTGGCCAAGGAACAGCTCTGGCCTGGGGGTGGGCGCAGAGTGGCTGGACCGGGGCCCCCAGCCGCGCATGCGCACGTGCACAATGGCAGGACAGACGCCCCGTGCCCTCGCTCCTCCGCCACACCTTTGCACGTGGGGCTTTACCTTCCAGATGGTTCTTCCTTCCATGGCCCCAAACTCCTGCGAGGTGGTCTGGAGAGGAGCCCTTCCTGCCTGGCCCTGGCTGAGCGCCATCACCCACCCACCCTGCAGATGCCGCTCACTCCTGCGCCCATGGCATCCACTCGCCACTCCCCCCGGCACTTCCTGCCAGCTGAGCCTGCTCGCCTGGCACGTCCTTCCCGGCTCTGCCCCAGTGTCCCCTGCTCCCAGAAGCATTTCCAAGCCCTTCTGCCTCAGGGGACCGCACTCAGTGACCCCACAAACACCTTGGGCAGATATTCTCCTACCCTCAACCTCGAACACGAGCCCTTTGGGCAGGATTGCACCTTGCTCATCTGTGAACCTCAAGTGTAGAGGTGGGCACAGATGGAGGCTCCATCTGTGTGTGCTCACCAGTGTTTACAGGACCCGCACTTATTCTGTGAGGGGGCTTCCGTGTCCAGGTCCTTTGCTGTGTCTCCTGCTGGGAGAGAGGCAGGCTCTTGGGGTTCCTGCAGCCAGAGCCAGCCAGGGGCTGTGGGCTGGGCAGTGCTTCCTGAGGAGTGCCCAGGAGGGGCCAACCACTCTGCCACTCCAGGCCAGTATCACCTCGGTTTGGACCCCACTGGTCCCATCTAGCACAGGGTAGCACTGTCCCCACTGGTGTCTGAGCAGGGGTGCATGACTGCAATTGGAGGGGTCACATTCCCAGTCAACAACCAATAGTTACAATGGCCAAGGTGTTTTATTTGCAGAAACAAAATATTATTCTTTTTTCTTTGAAAAAGTGGGTGAGAGCTAGTTGTCCTGATACTGTTTTTTCCCTTGGTCAAACCATGCAAAAAAAAAAAAACTAAACTCACAATGGAGCAACTTCCATTTCAGATCAGTTTCTCCTCCTCTAACATGGTCTATTTATTTTTATTGGTTTGTTTCTCATTAAATCCTTCAATTACTCTGCAGTGTAAAATGGTGAAATTATTGGCATGTGCCACCTTCATCATGTATCTGAGTTTGCTTATTACACTTGCAGAAAATGCCTGAATGGTATTTGGTTCTGTTGTGGATTGAGACAGAGTTAATAAATATTATTTGGTGTTTTTTTCCCTGAGAAGCACTGCTTTTCTTGATTGTTTTTTACAGTTGGATTGGGAATATTGATTTATTCACCACTGTTACAATAATTGTATACAAGGAACAAAAAATGCGGAGGTAACATTTCATCAGCTCCAGCAGATTAATTAGTTGTAGTAGATTAGGCACAGTGTTACAGGGAAGATTTGCATTTAGAGGAAGAAAAAGTTTCTCCTTCTTTTTTTTAATCTTAAAAAAGCCAAGAGAATTTAATAGAGATGTTTCCCCCTAAGCCGCTTCATTCATTAGTCAACCCGTGTTTCCAGACGAAGCCTCCAGGATAAGTGTAAAAGAAAGTATTGGGCGAAATTATTGGGGGAAAGTCCATGGAAAATTAAGAGAGTAGAGTGATTTCTGATTCTCTCTTAAAGTAGAAATGTAAGAAAATTAAGAGAATTTGAATATGCAAATATTGGAACAAAAGTCCCTTTCCTGGATTTCATGAGGGTGTTCCCTGCTCAAGAACTACCAGGATTCCTTTTGTATTTTTATAATCAAATCCCACGTATGGTAGCTCTGTCTGCATTTATTGTACCAGAGGGTAAAACAGCTCAAAGATGAGAAGAGTCACTTTCTTTCCTAGTTGGGCCACATGGTAGGAAAACTTTTAAGTCCCCTAAACACAAATATACAGTTTCCACGGGTCAAACTAGGCCCAACTGAGCAATCGCTTTGGAGGTCAGGCGTCCTCCCCGTTCGCCGATCTGGGCTGAGCAGGAAATGGAGCTTCCCCAAATCAGACACGAGGCATTAAAGGAAATGCCACTCCTCCTCCCGGACCATGCACGACCCCCATGGGCTGCTCTGTGCAGTGGGATTTTTCTGTTATTAAGGGTTTGGGCCATCCCAGCATGCATGGGAAGTGAGAGCCCGTTTCTGATCGAAGATAAAATGAAAAAGTGCTGCAAAGGTGACAACTGTAAAATCAGGTGAGAGGAATGCTCAGGGAACAACAGTTGAAGTGGGCAGAAAGATGTAGGAGCCAGTAGGAGAAAATGGAAGAGGAGATAGGTTCAGATTGTGGGGCTGCAGGGGTTGTGGGATCACTTTGTTGTGGGGTCTCCTTGATTCCAGAAACAAGAAAGTGAGGCCACTTTCACTCCATTCCACGGAAGGCCTCTTTGTGGCCGGGTTGCCGGTCCTAGCTCTCACGCCGAAGACTATGATGGCACCTGGCACAGACATGCTGGCCACTCAATGACTGCTCAGCTGCCCACGCACACTCAGTGGCCCGTGGACGTCCAGGGGTGGCTAGCACTCAGCCGGGGTCTCCATGTCTCCATCTACCTGGGTGGGCACGTCCATCACACTCTGTGAGTTCCCCTGGGAATTCAACCCGGTGGGAAGCACTGGGTGATTGTGAGATCATGAGGGGCCCACCTACCAAATTGCCTTGGTTATTTTCAACTGGCTTCCCAGCCACAGTGTTTCCTCAAGAGCAAGACACAACGTCTGAGTGTCTTAGTGTTGGACTTGTTTATTCTTTCTGCACATGTCAGTTTTTTGGTTTTTGTTTTAATTTAGCCCCACATTGAACATGTCATGAGGATATTTTATTTATTTTATTTTTATACATGTGTCTTGATTTTCCCCCAGATTTATTGAGGCATAATTGACAAATAAAATGGAATATATTTAAAGTGTACAATGTGATGATGTGATACACGCATACATTCATACGTTGTGAAATGATTGCCACAATCAGTTTAATTAACTTGGCCCTCACCTCACAGAGTTACCGTTTTTGTTTTTTGCGGGAGAATGTTTAAGATCTACTCTCTTAGCAAATTTCAAGTCTACAATACAGATTATTATGTATATCCCCATGCTGTGCATTAGATCCCCAGAACTTTCATCTTACAAATGAGTTTGTGCCTTTTGACCAACATCTCAATTCCTCACCCCCGACCCTGGCTCCCACCCTTCCTGTCCATGCTCTGTTTCTGTGAGTTCACCTTTTTTTTTAGATTCCACATGTAAGTGATACTATACATTTTTTAGGTAAGTTTATGAAGAATTTATGGTTATATCTAGACGAATTTAATGAGGTTACAGTCTTCTTTCTTACTAAAGGGGTGGACAAACACATTGAGTGTCTTATTCTGCATTTTTTCTGTCCAAGACAGACATTGCTCCTTTATGATTCACTCTTTGTTACGAGCTTCTCAGTGCTACTCTGTAGATAGTCACAATCATTGTACTCAGAGGTGGCATAGCAGGTGGTATTTGTCGCTATCATTCTAATTTTTATTGCATATATTTGAGGTGTACGACATGATGTTTTGATGTACATATGTGTAGTGAAATGATTACCAGTCACGCAAACTCACATACCCATCTCCTCACATGGTAAATAATTACCTTGTGTGTGTGTGTGTGTGTGTGGTAAAGAATCTAAAATCTGAAAACAAAATTTAGGGTTGGAAAGGTTATAAGCACATGTTGAAAAGTTCTGTCTGCGGTAACAACCTCGGTGGCGTTACCCCGAGAGTCTGGAGTTTCGCAGGGTTCCCCAGGCAGCTTCACACCTGTGTGTCAGCGCTGGTCTCCTCGGAAGAGTGACCCAGGCTGCTGGGAACTCCTGTGTGGCTCCCTGGGAGTGTGTTAGCCAGGAGGGGACGTGGCCACCTTGGCACGTTCCCATTGTGGTTGGGAAAAGGCCCCATGGGTGTCTGCTGGGTTGGAGAGAGAACCTCGGTTCCTAATCTGGCCACTCAGCAGAGCACGACTTCCACTTCGAACCCACTGGCCATTCCCAGCTTGTCTTCTCATTCTGAGTTGCATTAACTTTCTCCAACTTACTCTTTTGAAAAATTTCAAACCCATGGAAAACTTTAAAAAAATAGAACAAAGACCATAGTACAAATCTTACCTCTACCTACCATTTTGCCGCATGGCTCTGTGTGTGTGGTGTGCACTTTCTGTACCATTTACAGTTAAGTTGCAAATATGTCCCTTCATCCCCAAATACCAAGCATACCTCTCCTGAGAGCAAGGACATTTTCCTTCATGAGCACAATGCCGTTATCTGACTCAAGAAATTCAACATTGATATAATAGTGTCTTATGTCCACATTTTATTACATTTAATTATAAACTATAACTAGCTAATATTTTAATAGGCATTTCCAGTTTGGTGATCACTTAATACTTAGATATGATGTGTTTGTTGTTCACTTTTCCCATTCGAGACAAGTTTGGGGCAGCTTTATGTCATAGTGGGCTAAATTTCTTCTGCAAGATTGTTCGCTATTGTGCTATCGTTTAAGTGTGTCCCCTAAAGTTCATGTGTTGGAAACACATGACCACTTCTCCGTGCAGCAGTGTTGGGAGGAAGGGTCTGGCGAGGGTTGTTAGGTGACGAGGGCTCTGCCCTCGCGAGGGGGTGGTTAACGCTATGGAGGGGTTGGGCAAGCTTGGCCCTCTTGCCTCTCGCCCTCCACCTTCCACTGTGGGAGGACGCAGCACGAAGGCCCTGCCAGATACCAGTGCCATACCTGTGGACTTCCCTGCCTCCAGAAGTGTGAGCCAAATGAATTTCTGTTTACTTGGAATTACGCAGTCTGTAACAGCAACGTAAGATGACTACGATGCACGGGTGCCCATGGAGAAGAAGGGTCCAGGTGTTGTCCAAGCTAGGGAACATGGCATATCACACTTCTCTTTTGGAGATCTCAGCGTTATTGTATCAAAGGTGCTGAAAAGCGAGGCAGGAAAGAAAGCTCTTGTACTCTGTTCAGCTTGGCTTCCTACACTCATTCTACCACGGAACCCCTCCCTTGGCACTACCTCTAGTGCCAAGGGGTACGGTTGGTAAAGGAATTAATGCCTCATGCTGTGCAAAACTGAAGCCCACCTCAGAGCACATTTGCATGGTGCTGCTAGAATGAGGCATTATGTGATAACACCTAGGATTTTCCCTCGTTAGCCCAAAGATCCCCATGGAGAGGGAGTTGTACACAGAAAGTATTAATGGTGGACTCCGGGGCTCCTCTCAGGAATGGTCTTAGTTCAGGACAGTGTGTACCCCCAGAGTGTGGGGTGTGCCTGGCCTGGGCCTGTGACTGAGTCCTGCAGGGCTGGGTCGTGGGAGCAGCGCAGCCGGGAGAGCCAGCCAAGGCAATCTGACCTTGGGCTCCGTGTTAATACATGTTGTGGATTTGCTCTTGTACGTGTGCCCAGAAGTTTCCTCAGTGGCCGTGTAGAACAGAATACAAATCAAACAAATCCCGCCCTGGAAAAAGTGGACTCTTCCACCAGGCAGGGCCCCCTAGTGTGTTCCATCCCTTATGCCAATTGGCACCCCTCCTCCTCTGCCAAGCATGTGCACACATAAAGTGTTTGGAAACTCTATCTTATACATGGGTTCTGTGTGTTAAAAAACACAGAGGAATGTATCCTGCGTAAAGACGAGCTGGTGGGCTCGCCACTGTGCAGTTGTGGAGAGAGAAACTTCGAGGGCAGAGGAACGGAGGCTGGCTCTGCCAGACAGGCACAGCAAGGTGGGGCTAAAGGCACAGGTTTGGTTCCAGACGACCTCGACCACCTGCTGCCATTGCGACTCTGAGCAAGAAACTTGGCTGCTTAGAGCCTAATTTCCTCAAAAAGAGAATGATGCTATCACCACGTGGTGCAAGGATTTAAGTGCATGTGCTATGCTCTTGGCATTGCAGCTGGCCAGCGATGCCGTGATTCGTGACTGTGCCACACACAGGCTGGTGGGAAGAGCAAGCTGGCCAACTGTGCAGACCTGGGCGGTGGGGGTGGGGGTTCCTCCTCCCTGGGCTAAGTGCCCCTCTGTGTTGTCAAGGACTGGACAAGACTGGCTTAAGAACCCTCCTAGCCTTGTGATTCTACAAAATTCTGTGCAGGCGGTTTGAGGACAAGGTTGACCCTTCTGCAAGTTGGGAACATCCCATGAGAACACCAGCAACGCTTCTGTGCTCATAGACCATATAGCTGCTCTTGGACACCCCCATTCACAGCTTGTGACAGCGGCCGCGGCAGAGCCTGCCTGGTGTCCCGGGTGCCGCCCCTCCCTCGTGCATTTGGTTTCCATAACAAAGTTCTGAACCATCTCGGAGTTTAACATTTTTTAGATTTAGAGTTTTCTTCTGAACAATGGAATGAGGAATGCCCAAACATCTTTCCAATTTTTTGGATAAAATGAACAGATGCTGATTAAAGCATTCTTCGTTGACATGAGGAGTCATTCACATACCCCCTGTACCTCTCTGCAGAGCCAAATAAAATCATTCCAGATCTCCCCTGTACAGAAGAGAATGCTTAGTGGCTTCATTTAGGACCAGGCCTCTGGAAAGCCTCCCCTCCTCCAGCCACACAGTGAGTCCTCATGTGAGGCTGCCTTTGGGATGTTGCTACAATGTCCTGCCCAACAAACGTCACACAGCCGTCACGCACAACTCTGCCAATCTATCAGTCGGTCATCGACACTCATCCAGTGCTCTCTGGTTTGGGCACCTCGACCTGGACTCCAGGGGAGTGGTGTTTGTTGATTGATTTATTGGGTGCAGGGCTCTCTTCTGGGTGCTGAGGTGAGGGACAGGAGAGACCCAAGACGGCCTCTCTCTGTGTCTGTCTCCCATCCTCTGGGACGTCATGGCAGGAAGGACAAGGACAGGGTGCTTGGAGTGACACAGACCAGGGCTTCAATCCTGGCTCTGCCACTTGGTAGCTTTGATTTTTTGTTAAAAGTTTTTTTGCCAAATCTCACTTTGCTCAGGTGTTAAATGGGAAGACACCTACCGTTACAAAACCATTGCTGGTGTGAATGGAATTATGTGACGTCCCTGGCACTCACTGTTCACTGTATCTATGTTGCCTTCCTGTAGCTCAAAGCCTTAAGGATTAGAGAAATCCAGTGGAAGGAAGTGTTCTTTCCATGGGGTGGTGGACCCCACAGCCCTGGGGCTGGAAGGCATCTGGGCACAGGGCACCAGCCTCGATCAAGACTCCTTGTTTTGGAGACGAAGGGCCCAGCCCAAGCGCCTGCCTTCTCATCAAATCTGCCCACGCATAGCGCCTGCTGTCTCCCACGCAGGCTGAGCACATGGTCCTCACTTCTCATTTGTGGAGAGAAAGCTGCCCATCTGAGTTCCTGGGATTCCTGGTGGGCACCACTTCCCAGGATGGTTTGGGGGCCTCCCTGTTGGTGGGAGAGGGAGTAGATGGAAGAGCCCTCGCTTTACTTCTCAGCTTCACAGAAGGGTCTGGAGCATCCGGCCACAACCCAGTGGGGCAGCCCCTAGGCACATGCAGGAAGAAGGGACGGGACCGACCAGGAGGAGCCCCTCACCCAAGCACGAGGACAGTCCCCCGGGGCAGTGTGTTTTCCAGAAGCCAAGTGCACCACAGAAAGGGATTTAAATTCAAATTTCCTGCCAGGTTTCAAAGCCTCAGTTCATTTCCTTCCCTTACTATTTGGCCCGAAATTCAGAGTCTTTGCTAGCACATAGCATCTGCGGACGTTGTCGAGGACTCGGCCGCACGAGGCGATCGATGACCTGATGGGGACTTCACAGCACATTTCTGATGAAGCAAAACCCATTTTGACCGAACCAGATGGGGACAGGTGGGAGGAAGCTCACAGGATAAATCCTGGAAAGTGGCTCTGGTGGAATCACATTCTGCCTCTAATTGATCTGCTTTGTCGAGGAAAGGAAATTAACATCCAGTGTGTGGTTTCCTTAAGCAAACCCACGGTTTCCCACTCAGGTGCGGCAGATCAGCACAGCCAGGGCCTAATGCTGACATTTACTGGAAGTGAATTTCCACATAAACACCTGGGTACCTGCAGAGCAACCTCCCAAGTCCCCGGCCTTCCTTTTCCTCAGAGAGGCTGGGCGGCTCCGGAGACGGGGACTCTGCCAGCCTCCAGCAAGGAGGACACCGGGGAAAACTTCTGGCCGGTGAGGAGACCAAAGCCACGGGCTCACTTGGCCCTTTCCAGTCACAGCACCGATCCAATCCTTGTTCTGGCACCACGTGAGAACACAAAATGAGTTGTTTAAAAACATAAACGTGTGCTGAAATTAAGCTTTAGATTTTTCTGATAAAGCTTCTGGACTGGCCACCCTGTGTGTGTGCATGTGTCTGTGTGCGCATGCATGTATGTGTGTGCATGCATTTATGCGTGTGCACGTGTGGGGGTGTGTGCCTGGGTGTGCATGCCTGTGTGTGCATGCGTATGCAAGTGTGTTCGAGCGTGTGTGCATGTATGTATGTGTGCAAGTGAGTGTGCATGTATGTATGTGTGTGCACACATGATCGCTGCAGCTTTTCCGAGCGTGTGCTCCACGCACCTGCTGGCTAACCTGTGCTGTGAAGGTGGGACCTGGGGGGTTGGGAAAGGGGACGCCGAGACAGAAGTTGCTGTAACTCTGGACGAAGAGATTAAAAGCTTTCTCCCCGTCCCCAGGCAGGGGTTAAGTGGCCAGTTTATCTCACCTGACAAGTGAACGTATGAGGATGCTCCGTTCACCTCAGCGCGACACCTGGCGACTTAAGCGATACCCTGGAGAAGATCAACCCCAGCATTCTTGGGGGGCTCGCACCCTGGAACCCTGTCGCAAATGGTGTGCACCTGTTCCTCCCAACATCCTCCCGACAGCCCCCCAACATCGAGACGGGTGTCCTCGACCTCATTTTCCAGACGCAGAGGCTGGGGGCCACAGACCGGGCAGGAGCAGGCCCTGAGTCCCAGCCTGCGGGCCTCTCTGAGCCTTTCCTGCCTGCGAAGTGGGACGAGCAGCACCAGCTGGCTCGTGGGGTTGTTGGGATGAGTCCGTAGCGAATGCATGCCAGCTGTCGCGGCTCTGTCTTCCTGATGGTGGCTGGAGGGTTTCACAGAAGAGCCAAAGTGTCCTGGACCACGTAACTCGACTCTGGGTCGCCATGTCCCCATGTAGCCACAGGTAGCACAGAAGACAGGAGGAGAGAGAAGACACGGTGGGGCTGCCCGTGGTGCCCAGGAAGAAGTGGCCTCCACTGGGCACCTGCTGAGCCTGCCCGTCCTGACGAGGGCGGCAGGAGATGCTGTCCGGGACACAGGCCCCGGCCCCGGGGGTCTCTGCGGTGCGGCCGGCAGTACCCGCGGGGCTGCTGGGCCCTGACTGCCAGTGCCCTGGAAGGGGCCGGGGCCCAGGCAGAGGCCAGGAGCTGGGAGGTGTCCTCAGTGCTCCCTTTCTCAGGGAGGGAAGCAGCCTCCTCACTAACGCTCCTGTGAGAAGTTTTTGCAAACTGCAGAGCTCTCTTGTCAAACAGATGAGGAGCCACAGGTCATGCAGGAGAGAGGCCTTGCGGGGCACAGCCAGCCTGTCTGCCTGTCTGGAGGCCTCTGTAGGTTTAGACAGGGCCAGGGCACTGGTGAGACTTGAAGGCTATGCTGCTCCCCTGCCCCTCACCTTCGGGTCTCACGCACGTCCCTGCTACAGGGGGGTGTCCCCCGCACCTGCCGTGGCCAGCACAGCGGTCCAGAGAGGCTGCTCTGACGCCGGCCTGCTCCTGCGGATGAGTGTCTGCCCTCTCCTGTAAGACGCAGGCTGCATTTGGAACCCGATTTGCTAATGGCTTAGAGTTTCCGTTTCCTGCTGATGGACGGGCTCTGAGGTCTCGAAAAATACTTAAATCCACAAGAAGAATCGGAGGGAAATAACGCAGGCTGGGGAGGGCATCACTAGCTACCTGTGAATACGACACTTCACGGAACAGTCACGAAGAGGGTTTTAAAAACGCAGCCGGGAACGCTGGACAGCTGTGCCGGGGAAAAGTGTGCGTTCAGCAGAACTCGGCAACGCGGCTGCAGGACAGTTTTAAATGTCTTTTCCCTCATAACTAGATTATTCAGTACAATGTCATTTGCTGCCACTGACATTTTCTTTAAAGTCATAAAGGCCTGCATAGTAATAAAAGGGCTCGGAATAAAATTAGGAATATCATGTATAAATTATCTTTAACCTTAGCTTCATTTGGACTGTGACTTTTTAGACCTGATCAATTTTCATGAAACTATCCACATAAAACTGTGAAAAAATATTTGATCCCTGGCTCTCGTAAAGGCAGCAGTAACAAGGCCGCTACTTTACCTCGACTTAATGGTGCTGTTGGTGCCAGTCTCTGCGGGCGACGCGGGAAAGCAGGGGATCATTTCGAAATTTAATGTAATTTCCCAGAGCATTGTTAGGGAAAACATCTCTGCCGATATGCATATTTTATATAAGTGCTGGGTAGTCAAGGACATTCAGCAACTTACGGAATTTTCTGCTTAGTTGGAAAAGCATTCACTCTCACAACCTGAGCGTCCCCCCGCTCTGCAAGGGTAAATTGGTTGGGCGCCGTTGTCATGTCTTTTCTAGTTAGATTATTTGCATCACAGGCTTCCCTGCAAATGTGGAATGGGGGAGAGCCCGAGCCAGTGGCGTGGGCCCAGGGAGTGGCATGGGAAGCACGACCAGAAAGCCCTCTCGTTTCACCTTGCGGGGAAGATATGGCCCAGGTGGCCACGTCTGGACAAGTGGAGAACAAGGCAGCGGCCGTTCATGGCAGATCTGCAGCCTCCAACAGGGACTCTTTAAGTCATCTTTGTTCCTATAGCAAAGTTGGCTAACATGCTTCCTCAACGCTGGGGGGAAATACCAGCTTAGAAAAGCTCCGAGTAGGAAGAAAGTTCTCCCACGCCCTCAGAGAGACACTTGCTCCACGATTCATTCCTAAATTTCTGGAGGGTGAGTTGGTGCTTCCAGGCCTCTTTCTGAGGGCGCCACAATTTCCACAGAGCCTTGGCTCAGCCACCCTGGGCAAGTTCTCTGCCTCACGCAAGAGCTTCTCTCTGCAAGTGGAGACCCCCTGCTGACCAGAGAGCCCTGTCCCACCACCCTCAGAGACTGCAGGCTGCACACAGTGGTGGCTCCGGACCCTGGAAGGTCTCACTCTTATCCTCCTGATACAGCGGTGCCTGGAGCAGTGGAGGCTGAGGTCAGCAGGTACGAAGTGAATGGAATTCCAGCCATTGCTCCCCTCGTAATCTGGACATTACATTTATAGACCTTTCCTCCAGATGGGTCCCAAAGGGCATTTGCAATCTAACAAACTGTGGCCGAGAAGTCCAGCAACCTCTCAGGTGAACAATCATAACTGCGGAACCATGCAACCTCCCAAGCCCCTGCTTGAGATGCTAAAGCCCACGTTCAAAGTGGGGTCTTCCATCAGCCTGTGGCATTCTGCACACACTGGTGTTCTCTCCAAAGGATCTGGGCCTCAGGTGCAGCCTGCTGATGTGACAGATCAGCCCCTTGGCTGGTTATGGAGCCACAGTCCTGATTACCTGTGACATGAAAACAGAGTGAGGCCAATCCCCTCCTGCCAGCTCAGCCATGTGTCCACCCTTCCTGGTCCTGGGCACTGTCCCATGCTCAAGTCTCTCTGGGGTGCCCCATCCAGCCTGCTTCCCAGTGTGCCTGCCCCTGCAGAACGTGGAAGATCTCGAGTTTCCCTCTGTGATGTACAGGACGCTGCTTGACCAGACTGGTGACGGCCCCCCTGTCAATCCACCAACTGGAACTAGCCCGTGAAGTGAGATGTATCTGCCTTCCTTGGCAAGACAAACTGCTTTGAACGAATTTTCCAGCAGCAAATGCCATGAAAGCCATGCTCGGAGTGTGGGAGGAGGGGTGGGGAGTGGCTGGCAGAACCCACGGGGACCACCGCAGCCACCCTGCCCCCCGAAACTTGGATTATATTAATATATGGCCGGTGTCTTTCCCCAGTACTGTCCACTGAAACAACAGAGCCCCAGATGGATTGCCGCAGGGGGCTTCCTTGAGATACCCCCTTGTAGAGACCAGCAGCTTACCCCACCCTTAGGTGGCAAGAGGGCACCCACAGCCTCACTCTAATATGCAATGAGGAGGTGGGCCCCAGTTTCCCCTGCCCCTTCCCTGTGCCCTGGGTCCTAGGTGTCATGGTCACCCTCCCTCCTGTCTCCACCTGACACTGAAGTTTTGGGGCTGATCCCTGGACCAAGCCCTAAGGAAAGTGAGATGCCAGGGCTGGAGTCTCCTCTAGGCTTGTCCCAGCCTGCACGTCCTGTCCCACAGGAGTGCCCAGACACAGGCCTCTGGAGATGTCCCAGGGCAGGATGGAGGGACCCTGTCCTCCAGCCAGACCCACAACCTGGCAGAAGGTTGGCCGGGAGCTGGCAGCTATCTGGGCCTCAGGCCCTTAGAGTCCTATTTTGTTCAGGTTAAGGAAACATGGCCAGAGGGGATGCATTTCCCAAGGACATGGAGCGAGCAGTGGTACTGCTGGGAGGAGAGGTCAGCCCAGGGCTAAGGGACTGGAGAGCAGGGGCTCAACGTGGTTCTCATGGCAGGAGCCCAGTGGGGTGTGGGGGCACCACCCCATAGTTAGCTGTGCCTGTGGCACATGCTCCCTTTCAATTGAGTCTTCCCAAATGCCTCGAGAAGGGCAGGCCGGCTCTCTGTCCTATCCGCAGACTCTGGGGAGAGGTCTCTGCTGCCGGGCGGCTGGGAGGTGGTAGCACAGCAGAGCAGTGACAGGGCCTAGTTGGAGCTCCAACCTTTGCCTCTGATCACCTAAGATCCAGGTCTGCATTTCCTTACCCATGCAATGGAAATACAACTTTTCCTGGGGCCTTGCGTGAGTCACGACAGCAGTGGCAGCGGGCGTGTCACTGTAGCAATGGTCTCCTGGGCCCGGCAGCCCTGTTCCCGTGTAGGTGCACCGCTGTCCTCAGCAATTCCCCACTTGACAAAGGAATCTGACCTTGCCCAGCAGGGACAGGGACCTCACTGGGGCATCCCTGTGTGTGCCTCTCTCCGGCCCTGTCCCTCCGGTGGGTTCTGGGACAGCTGGAGCGGCTGGCGGGGAGGGCCCTGGCTGGGCCCGCGGCCTGCTGCACGGTGCAGAAGTCGCAGTCGGCCAGCTGGATGCCGGCCCCTCCCGCACAGTGCGAGAGGGCGCGAGCGAGCTGGGTGGTGGGTCGCATTCTGGATTTAATTGTCCTTGAAATTGTTACATTCTGGGGAGGCATTTCCCTACACTTGGGCCGTCCTTGAAAGGGGACCCCACAACTCCACATCTCCGTGGTTAATAAAAGATGCCGCCACCCACAGGATCGCTCCTGCGCTGCAGACCCGCCCAGCACGTCTGATGCACACAGGGTGAAGCCATTCAGCATGAGAGCCGCCTCCCCCGGCTCTGGGTTTTCTTCTCCTCCTGCTCTGGTGTGGGCTGGCTCGGAGCTCAGCCGGAGTCGGATGGAGCCCACCTCCCTTGCCGCTGGCTGCAGCCCAGCTCCCCAACCTCATCCGCAGGGCACCTCGGCAGCTTTGTGTATGTGTGATCAGCCTCTGCCATGTCTTCAGTGGGCACTCAGGGGTGGCTGGCCACCCAGGGGAGGCCCGAGTTCTCTGCAGGGCCTCGTCGGGGCTGAGGTAGTGCATGTGGGATTCCATCATTGCCACGGCTGGGCAAGGCTCTGGACGTGAGGGCCGAGCTCTAACTCTGCTTTGATACGCACACGCCTGCTGCTTCCCCCATGCCCCTCTGCCTCGGCTCCATCTTCTCCAGATGGGGGGCCTGGGGCTGGGCCCCAGGACCCAGGGCCCTCTGGTTGGGAGGTCTGACAGCAGACCAGGCCCCAAGGGCACGCGTGGAGGACTGAGCAGGGCATGCATGGGTGCAAGCTCGCCTCCTGTTCTGGGGGGTCCTGGGCCCTGGCCCTGCCTGCCTCCCGGCAATGGCTGCTTTTGTTGGAGGCCCACAGCCGCTGCCCTCTCCTGATTCCTGGTTCCTGCCTTTTCTGCTCATCCCTTTGTTCACTCCGGCACAGCCTCGCTGTGTGTGTGGGTGGAGACGGTCTCACAGCTCTGAGGGGACTCTGCATGCAGGTGGGGTCAGGGAGAAGGTGACATGGAAGCCGGGACTGAAGGCCACATAGAGTTACCTGGCAGCTTGGCGATGGTGGTGCAGGGAGAGCCAACTTCAGTCTTCAGACGTATGAAGGAGAGAGAAAGCTTGGCAGCCCAAGGAACTGCGCCGCACGGGGCTGCGCGGGGGCTGGCATGTGAGGAGCGGCACCCAGGAGGCAGGGACAGCAGGCAGGGCTGGGGGCTGGAGGAGGGCTTTTGGGCACAGGAGGTTGGAGTTTGTCCTCAGAGCATGGGGGCACCCCCTAGGATGTCCCCCAAGTCTTCTTTCTTCCATTCTCGGGCCCAGCAGCTGCAGCACCAGGACCAGGCCCTGTCTCCCCTTCCTGACCAGCGGGGTCCCCTCTTCTTCTCCCCACGGCCCTTTGGCTGTAAGGTCACCTTCGCACTGCTCTCTGCCCTCTCTGGGGTCAGACGCTGCTTCACACAGCCTCCTCCCGCTGGGGACAGGACCCAGGCCGGGCCAGCGCAGGGAGCTGGCGGGTGGGGAGCTGATGGCTCTGCTCATGCGCTTGTCTGCCCCGATTTCGCCTGCACCCACCCCACCCTCATCCAGGGAGGGCCCCGCCCGGTGCGATACAAGCTTGTCACTCTAATAAGCTGTTTACAGAACACACTATAACACGTCAGTAGTGACAACTCCTAGCTGCACGTCAGAAATTCCTGTGGTGCTTTTACAAAATGCAGACATCCTGGCCACATCCTGGGCTGAGACTTACTGCTGCTTGTTGAGAGGATCATGCTAACTTGGTGCAGAAGTTCCCACTGTTATAACCCAACTCATTTTCTGATCATTCCTTTCGAGTGGGAGAAACCATTGCATGAGCAGAGACCATCATGCTGATTTCTCCCCAGTGCCTGGACCCTAAACCAGCCATTGGCCGGCGAGTTTTCTGGGAGACGCGGTGACATCATCAATGATGATGGTGTTATAGCAAAGAAATAAAAGCCATGTTAATTTCAAGGTCCATTAAAACTCCAGTTTTTTTAAAAAAAATCAATATTTCCTGAACATAAATGGGAAAAAATTGATAGGCGATGAAATTCTATTTCAAGCTTTTAAGTGTATGACCAGCAAGGGAGGAAAATATTGGCACACACACAAAAAAAAACCCAAACTTTTGAGTATTTGATAATCTCCCTCAGAAATGCTATGGACAAGTGTAAGTTACTTAATTGTTTGTGGAAGCAAATTGATGTCACAGGCATTGCATTTTGACAGAAAGTCAACTTTTGCCAACGGGAAACTCTCATACCATAGAAGCTGTAAGCAGATCGGAAGGCGTTCTCTCTGCCAGCCTAGCCTGCTCCTCAAGAGGAGGGAATGGTCTTCTGCCCAAGTACCTTGCTTAAGTTTTGCTGTGCTTCCCGCGGCAGGCAGGTGACACGGTCTCCAATAGGTAGGAAAATCCACGAGGAACCAGAAAACACAAAAACTTGGCATCCTGAAGGATTTCCGTCTTTGCAGATGAAAACTGTTGTGAAACTCTTCTGAGCTGTTTGAAGAGTGCTTCACTGCACCTTCCGGTCCGTCGGTTGTGGAGGTGTCCTGGTGTGACGGCAGCATGGGGTCGTGCACGCGGTGCATGTCATTTGTGCCAGGCAGGGTGCTTGCCCGTGGATGTGGTCGAGGAAGGGAACTCCCATGCACACCTTGGGCGGGTCAGCTGTCGCCGGGGGGCTCCTGGACCACAGATGGGCGGATTCTCTTGTGAGGGCAGTTCAGCCTAAATCCCCAGAGGCCACGGCAGGCTCAGGGAGGACTCGGGCATGTCGCAGCGCAGTGTTGGCGGACAGTGGACACGTTAATTCTCTGTACTGTCCACAACTATGAGTTAAGAGCTGTGACTCCAAACCCCTCCTTACAAAACGGAACAAAACAAAAACCTCTTTTGCATCATACATGTTTCCTTCCCATTTGGAATAGAAACTGGATAAGCTTACTTAAATACATCTACCGGCTTTAACAGAGGGTTTTAACAGTTTAAATACTTAACCTTTAATGATGCCTTAAGTGTGTCCGGGCAGCGGCCACATTGTGTCAACAGAAAGGAGAGATAACAGTGCGAGCAAAGTCGACTTTCTCCTTGTTGGTGACTTGTAGTTGGGCCTGTTAGGCCTGGGCTTGTTGCACCCTGGTCGTGTTTAGGCACCAAAAGCCCTGTCAGGTGCCCGAGATTACAGATGACTCCAGGAGTCTCCATCTTCTGATAGAAACTTCTCTGCTTCCTCCAGCCACCCTGCTGCCTCTGGGACTAGAGCCGACTTTTGTCCAGGGCCCCGGCTCCGTGCAGTTTGCCCCAGAAGACCAAGCTGAGGTTCCGTTTCACATCACACCGTGCCGGGGAGGGTACTGCCGTTTCCTTCCTTTATTTTGGCGGATTTCTCGCTGCCATGTGCTGTGGGAAGTCCTCGTGGTGCCTCCTGGACTCAGGCTGGGCTGGCCCGTGTCCTTGGGCTCAGGAAGCCTGGCGGCACTGGCAGCTCTTGTCTTCAGAAAAGCGCCCCCAGCCGAGAGGGCAATTCCCTCAGCAGCTTATTGGTGACTTTCTTTCCTTTGCAAGGGACGCCGGTTCCGGATCCCCAGTTGTTACTGGCACAAGATCTGGTAGGAATGGGCTCGTTCTCCTTCCTGGAACCTGCCCAGACTTCTCCTCCTGTGTCACTGTGGCTTTGCTCCCCGATGGGTTGTTCCCCTCTCCAAGTCCCTGTGCCGACGCCCGGTTTCTCCGTGTCTGCCTCAGTTGTTCTGGCCTCTTGCCGTGGCATTTACGTGGATCAGAATGCGAAACCTTTAGTGCGCTGCCCACATGTCTTTCCAATCAGAAGAATTTGATTTGGTTTTCTTCAGAATTTTGCGTTTGTCACCAACAGTTTCAACACTGAACATCCAGGGCAAGGCTGGGCTCTGTCAGCCCCGACCCTGGGGATGGCTGGTGACGACGTGAGGGAGACAGACGAGGCTAATTGATCTGGTCCCTCACCAACTCTGCCACCACCAAGGAGGAGAAGTCCCGGCTTTCTTGCGTTTGCTTGAAGACTCGCCTTAGACACTTGGGGGGAGGAAAATTTTAGCAATGCTTAGATTTTAAAGAGCAGATGTTTTTGAACAATTCCTTCCAAATGGTAATCCTGAACTTTGATAATTAGGTGCAGATGATAAGATTCAACATAAGAAACTGGTGTGTTTCGCTATCTGTGGGTTTCAGTGAGGCCAACCCCTCCAATTCCACACCCTTGGATCGCCTCTGAAGTCAGCCGCACAGAGGCGAAGGCGGGGAGATTGGAGAGGAAAAGAAGGGACTGATTTTCAAAGCTGTCCTATGTCCCTGTCTACGGGACACAAACCAAAGTTTGGAGAGAAAATCAGTGGTGTTTGTGGGAGTGGACGGGATTTTCTTAATCTGGGAAACTGGTTCAGGGCCACGAAACATTTCATCAGACGCTAATGTGAAACCGATGTGCTCATCAATATTTATGAGCAGTTCTCTGACCAAATCCTCCCGCTGATTGTGGGTTCTCTCACCAGCACAAACAGCATGGCAAGGAAAACAGTGGAGCCAAATAATGCAGTGCAGCTTAGAAGTGTCTCGTTTTTTCTGGGTAAACATGCTCTCTATCTTCATTTTAGCTATTTATTTTTCACTTGAAAGGTCTGCCTTCCCCCCAAACCTGGAAACACTTACTGAGTGTTTACAGTGGTGCTGCGGTCTGTCCGCGTTGGCCATCCCGTGAGCGAAGGAAACCGGGAGGAGATGGTGACTGTGGGGTCCCGTGTGCCTTTTCTAACGTCATCACTTCCCTGCGAAGCAGACACAGCGGGGGTGGTCATCGTTTTATAGATGAGGAAATGAAGGATCTGAGAACATCAGTAGTTCTTGTACTGACGGGCAGAGTCAGACCTGGACGTGGGCTGGAGGACCCTGAACCTCAGGTGTCCTGCTGGTTCATGGCAGGACTGCGGTGGTCTTTGGGGGCTCAGCCTGCCTGGAGCACAGGGGACACTCTCCCTCCCTCTGTCTTCCATTGCCTGGGGGCTGGAAGCCCCCCAGAGACCAGCGGGAGTTTCTCACAGTGCCCAGTAATAGAGGGGTTGTTTGGGCATCTTCCCTGGAGATCACACGACCCCAGAAAGCAGAATGAGGGTCTTAGTTGAGCCTGAGAAATGTTCATGCCTGGATGTCTCCCCTCTTCTCCAGCCCCAAAGAGGCACTGGGGAAATGCTGGCTGAATGGAGGGGGGCCATGGAAGCGGGCAAAGGAGCAGCCCCCATCCCACCCAGACCCTGGCAATGCTGAGGCAGGGCCCAGACCCCCTGCAGCTCGGGTTCCCCGAGTGGTCGATTCCTTGAGCCATGAACGGGAGTCAGACGTCTGTGCTGTCCTGAGCTTGTCCCCAGGAATGAACTGCTTCCTTAGAAAGTCGCCACCTTGTCCTCATTTTGTACCATTTCTGCGATCTCAGAACTTCTGCACTTGGTTTTATAAACCTGGGGGGGCCAGGGAGCCCAGCCAAACCTGAGGCTCATTACTCATAGAAACTAATTTTTAAATACACAATTCTAGCATAAATTTACATGTAAAGAAGGATCTTGGTTGGAAAAAAAATCCTGTTATCATAACATTGCGGTTGTCATACAAAACCGCAGGAGGCACATATGCAAAAGTTATGGTTGCTCAGCAACCACAATTGCCCAGTTTAATATCTGAGCAGATAGACTGATGGTTGGAACCCAGCATAGGGAAGATCCCACGTCTTCCCACACCAGTGGGGAGATGAGTGCTCGGTGCTCCCCGACAACACACACGAGGAGGAGAATTATTAACCAGATGAGAATATATTCCCAGCTCTTCCACTCTGTATTGCACTTGTAGTGGTTGTTTGTTCCCTAAATAAATGCTTCCATCTTGCCAACCCTTGTCCGAAACATTTGCAAACTTGGCGGCGTTAGCTGCGGGAAATGCTTGCATAGCCCTACGCTCATGGGTGCCGGGCAGGGGCCGGGATGTGCTGGCAGCCACTACGATGTGCACCGTCATGTCCCTGGCAAAAGGGCCCCAGAAGGTCTCCTTGATAATGTGACTGGGGTGGGACAAGGAGAATGGTCTTCATTCTCTGTTGAGGACAATCTCTGGGAGGCAGGGCCCAGCAAAGCTAGCCGTCAATGCCAGGAGGAAAAACTAGGAAGCCCGGTATTTATCCACTTGTCCTCCCGAAATGCCCTTTTGCTCAGAGGTTCCTCAGGGGTTCCTCAGGCCTTGTAGATGAAATCTGAACAATGCTCAATACCTTGACCACCTATTCCTGAAGGGAGGCTCTACGTGCACAGGGGGTGAATGCATACAGCTGACGAGCACGTTCCTCCCCACCCACTTGATAACTTCACCCCACTCTCTCGGGACCTGTGGTCTCCAGGGAAGACATCCAAATAACCCCCTTATTTTCAGGCCGTGTGAGAAGCTTCTGCTCATTTCCAGGGGTTTCCAGCCCCTGTGCACTGGAAGAGAAAGGGAGAGAGTGTGTTCCCTGTGCTCAAGACCCCCAAGACCACCACAGTCCTGCCGTGGACCAACAGGAAGCAGGAGGTTAGGGGCAGGGCTCTGACCACTTGGCATGAGAATGACTGATGCTCTCGGAACTTCGGTTTCCTCACCTGCTTTTGAACATCTCTGCCTACGTAGATCAAGCACAGTATGTAACAAAGAATGGGAAAAGAGAGACACGTGAAGAACACCTTTGCTTTAATATGCTCACATACCAACTAACACAGATTCCCCACCTTGTTAGTAAGGAACACGATCAAGTTTCATCTTTAATTCCATCCTTGGCTTTCTGAAGGGTTTCCCCAAAAGGAGTGCCACGAAAGACAGATGGCTTCATCTCGGAGAGTATCGATCAGCGGCTGCAACACTCTCTGTCTTTTCCGCGCTGGCCCTGGTGACCCAGTGGTGTGGTCTGTGTTTGTTATGACATTCACTCACCTCCACCTTCTTTTGTTGCGGAGGATGCCCCCCAACCGGGAGAGAGACAGCAACCGTGGCTTTGTCTCATCCTTATAAATGCAGTTGAATGAGGAGAAATAGGATGAGTTGTACAATTCTATTCACCACGGTGCGACATAGAAGCACCTTCCTCCAGGGGGTCAAGGGGAACGAACGTGGGGCTTACCTAGGAAACCATAGCTGCTCTTGCTATCCATCCCAGCCTTAAAAACAGTGTTGCTTTTGGGGGTAGGTGGGGAGCCCTTTAGAAGACACATCTTGGAAAGGAATTAGCAGAGCATCGTTGAAGAATAATTTCCATGCTTAGGTAATGGAAACTTCATTTGTAATGGGCAGACTCATTTTAAAATTAAGCCCAACCTCTGATTGGGCTCCCTGTTAGTAATGAAGGCGGCACTAAAGTGTTGCAACTACGGGGGTCGGGGGTGTTTAATGTTCTCTAGTGAAATGATGTGCTCTTTTCTTGGTTTCACTATAACACTGTTCCTAAGTTTATTATATAGAACCTGTCACATTATGCTGTTAATTGGAGGTTTTTCTATATCTAAAACAATGCAACATTCTAGAAAATCTACAAAAGTAAAAAGAAATAAGTTAAAACCTTTCACTATTGCACTTCCACTATTCAGCAATCACCGTGACAGATGCTCTGATACTTGCCCATGCATATTCTTAATTTATAATTTTAAAATTTAACTTTCCTTTTCATTGCACAGCTATTTTAATAATAGCCATTCTGACTAGTGTAAGATAGTATCTCCTTTAATTTTCTTTTCTCTGATTATTAATGTTACGCATTTTTTTCATATGCTTGTTGACCATTTTTATGTCTTCATGAAAATTGTTCATGTCCTTTGCCCACTTTTTAATGGAGTTATTTGTTTTTTCTTTTGTTGAGTTGTTTGAGTTCCTTGTAGATTATTGATATTAGTCCTTTGTCAGATGCATAGTTTGTGAATATTTTCTTCCATTCTGTAGGTTGTCTGTTAACTCTGTTAATTATTTCTTTTGTGGTATAAAAGCTTTTTAGTATAATTAAGTCCCATTTGTCTGTTTGTTTTTGTTGCATTTGCTTTTGAGGTTTTAGTTATGAATTATTTGCCAAGCTAAATGTCCAGAAGAGTTTTTCCTAGGCTTTCTTCTAGAATTTTTATAGTTTCAGATCTTACATTTATGTGTTTAATCCATCTTGCGTTAATTTTTGTATATGGGGAGAGATGTGGTTCTGTTTCATTCTCTGCATGTGGCGATCCAATTTTTCCAGCAGTATTTATTGAATAAGGTATCCTTTTCCCAGTGTATATTTTTCTTGACTTTGTCAAAGATCAGTTGGCTGTAGGGATGCGGCTTTATTTCTGGGTTCTCTATTTTGTTCCATTGGTAAATGTGTCTATTTTTATAAAGTATCATGCTGTTTTGGTTACTATAGCCTTGTAGTATAATTTAAAGTCAGGTAATTGTGATGACTCCAGATTTGTTCTCTTCGCTTAGGATTGCTTTGACTATTTGGGCTCTTTTTTTGGTTCCATATGAACTTTAGGATTTTTTTTTCTAATTTTATGAAAAATGATATTGGTATTTTGATAGGAATTTCATTAAATGTATAGATTGCTTTGGGTAGTATTGTCATTTTAATGATATTGACTTTTCGAATTCATGAGCATGGAATGTTTTTCCATTTGTTTGTGTCATTTACAATTTCTTTCATCATTGCTTTATGTTTTCCTTGTAGAGATCTTTTACCTCGTTGGTTGAATGCACTCCTAGGTATTTTTTATTGTTTGGAGCTATTTTAAATGGAATTGACTTCTTGACTTGGTTTTTTGCTTAATTGTAATTAATGTATAGAAACGTTACTGAATTTTTGTACGTTGATTTTATATCTTAAAACTTCACTGAATTCATTTATCAAATCTAGGAGTAAACTTTTTAATGATACAGATCTGATCTGTTTGTGGATGCTCAAATAATATTATGTTAAAGGAATAATATTTCATATAAATGTTATGTTAGAGGAATCAGTGAAGATACCCATTAGTTTTTATCAGTGATCTTTTTCACTATTTCAGCTAAGATTTTCAGTGCATCAGCTTTAGAAAAATGCACAGAGCTATGGTGTTGATCAGGGATTATACATTTAAATGCTTTTCATAACTGAAGTGATAAGTATTATCTAAATAGTGAGTGCTTAGCTCACCGGACACATTACTTTCCTTCTTTTATGTCAGAGAAATTTAGTATGCAGCCCAAGTTGAAGTCCACTTATCAGCAGTGCTGCTTTGTCACCCAACGGAATGGTTACATTTATTATGAAAACATTGTTCAACTTTATCGCAAGTTAAAATTCATGTACATTCTGCCCAGGGGGTGCAGGCAGAAAAGCGTGCGATTTCACCATCATGACCATCTCCCTGTGCAGGACCATATTTTGATAACTTTGCATTTGAGCATCCTCCCTGGCCCTGTGAGTTTGAGTTGCTCAAATTCCTTTTTGGAGTAAGGTGGAATACAAATGAAGAGATATATAAACAGCCTTGTAAGCATTTTAGCTCCCATTCAATGAAAGATGCCACAAAACCACTGGTCTAATATGTTTCTCTTTACTTTTTTTGTACAAATACAAGTATGGAATTAGCAAATCCCAGTGGTTGATTTCAATTTACACATCTCATATCTCCCTTCCAAATCTGTACTCACGGAAATAGAAACAATCCCACACACAATATTTCTCCCCTCTTCAGTGAAGAAATATAGGCAGTGTGAGTCATGCGGACTTCTCATGAATGATCAGTCTTAATTCTCTCAGATCCTGGAGCAGTTGCTGTGGTCCTGTCTGCCCTCTCTGCCCCAGGCTTGCCTGGGCTATGGATGCTTGCACTCTTCACTCCCCTGCCTCCTTTCTGACTTCCGTTTTCCTCTGGTTGATCTGTGAGCCTCACCTGCTCTGGTCCCACAGTTTTTCCCTGCACCCTGCCAAGGCTGCAGGAGAGCGCAGATCTCAGCCCACTCTCTGGGGAGCAGGGCTGCCTCCCTCTTTACTCGGGCTGGCTGTAGAGGAGCTCACATCTGCTCTGTCTCTTTTTGTAAATTCGAATCCTTGGGGTTCCAACCTATAGGAGCCATAGAGATCAGCCAGGAACTTCTGCATTTTTTAAAGGAGGAAACTGTCCGCCCAGTGATTCATTCATAAGCATGTACTGAGTGCACGCCACGTGCTAAGACTAATGCCCTCATTTGCCAGGATCAACTAAATAAAACAATTCGTGGGGTGAGAACTGGGGGTCAGACCTATTTGTTGATGTCCATTCAGGAGCCTATCACAAATGTCTATTTTTGCATGAGCGAATTGACCGTCCTCTATTTTCACAGAAGATATTTGTGTCCGTGAAGATTCATCCAGGAGTGTTAATCCCTAAGATGATATTTTCTCCTTCCTTCTGCTTACAGATCTGTTCCCAACTGCCTTAGTCTGTCTCCGAGGCCAGCTGCCTGAAGAGGTAACATCACATTTCCCTGTGGACTGCCTAATTCATAATCAGGGAAGAGGTGAATCATTTAATTATGTTTTCTTCTTCCTGACTTTTAAATTTTCATGTCGCTTTTGTAGAATACAAAAAGAGCTGGGAGGTAGGTATGAAGCATGCAGGTTGCATCAAATCCAAATTCGTCCAGCAGCTATGGTTCAAAGCGAAGGTGATCAGGGTTGGGAGAGAAAATAAAAGGAAACTTATGAGATAATGCTTGAGACAGATCGTCAATAGTATGTGGAAAGGCCACTTCACCTGATCAGCTGGGCTGTTTGGAGCAGAATTTTGATTAAAGAAGACATTCAGGGCAGGGCTGGTGCGGACAGGCCGTCTGCACTGCACGCTGCTCACAGTGAATAGACGGGAGTCGCGGCGTCTGAGGCTGGGAATGCATTTGGGGAGGGAGAGAGGGGCTTTTTCCCTGAGGGACCAGCCCAGTGGCTGATCTGGACTAGTTTACCAGATGTTATCAACAAATCCAAGTAGAAAACAAAGCTTGACCACTTGCAAGGCATGAGGAAGCCTGGTGTCAGGGCACAAGGCTGCCTTCCTTCCACGGCTCGGGGTTGGCCACTGAGCCTCCCACCATGGTGGCTCTTCCCACATGCTGGGCCCTGCGTGTGCCTGGCTGCAGGGCTGGCTGTCCTTCTCAGACCCTGTCCCTGGCCCCTCAATCCCTTAACACAAGTGACTGAGGAATTCCAATGGAAGGAATATTTGTAAATATTTGAGTCAAAAAAAAAAAAAGTGACTTTTGATACCAGCATGAGAAAACTTCTGAAAAATGTCTCTTCCGTGGTCTGCAGTGGGGAAAGAATAGCTGGTGTAGATTCCATCCTGCCTTTGGCCCCCCAGACTCTGGAAGTGCAAGTTGCGTCAGGACAGGCCCAGCACAGGTGTGCACCTGTGATGAAGACCGTCTCGTCCCCTGCAGCTTCTCACTCTGTCCCTTGGAGCCTGGGAGCTTCCCTTGTTCCTTGCTGTCCTATGCAGGAAGGCGTAGGCGCATTTTGAAGACCATCTAAAAAGACAGCTGAGAAATCCTAAGATTCGAGGGGATCCTTGGTTGGTTGCTTCACCTTGCTTTGGCCCGTTGTTGGCTTGGGCTGGGTTTGTGGCTTTCTGCATGGGAGGAGCATCTGAACCTGCTAACAAATGCTGCAGCTTTGCTGGGGAGGGTCAGTGGCCTCTGACAGATGCAGCAAGAGCAGCCGTGGTGATCCTTCCAGCCTTCGCAGTCTACAACCGGCGTGGCGCTGTGTGTTGTGTTTTCGTGGGCAGTTTGGCTGGACTGCCCAGTCACGGCCACCGGTCTGAGTGCAGCTCCCCCTGAGTGTGGCTCTGCTGGGCAGGGCTCAGCAATGCCTCTTCAGGGTCCCCAAATTACGCGGTGTCCTGCCCCACCCCAGACCAGGCGTCACCTTTCTTCTCTCTCCACAATCCCCACCAAGACCGCCTGCTCCCCACTCCGCTCCCTCCGGGCCATCGGGCTGCAGGTTAGGGCTCTGGGGCTGAGTCATGCTCTGGAGGCACCAGGGGTCATAGCATTGACCCCTCCAGGGGGACCTTCCAGAGAATCATCCAAGGGGCTGCAGGGACTGTGGGAATTTCTACAAGACCAGCCCAGTGGCGGCTTCTGAGCTCCTTCAAAATGGTGCTGCCAGGGCCAGCAGGGGCTCTAAGCAGGTGGGAGCTCACCAAGAAGGGGCAGGTGGGTCCTGGCTTATTCCTGCCCCCTGGCTGCTGGCCCCTTATCTATGGATCTCCTCCGTTTGACCCAAGAACCTGCTTTGTGTGTTGGGAAGATGTTCAATAAGATCTCGTTACTGTGAGATTTTTCTTAGGATGACCTTCCAAACAATAAGATGCTGTATAGATTAGGGTCATGGAAGAGATGCTGTCTTCTGTCTTCCGGCTCAGGCCCCCCCGGGGCCGTGCTGTGCATGTGTGAGCCCCAGGTTTTTGCAGTGGTCCCCTGAGTCCCTTTCATCTGCTCTCCCTCCCACCCGCCACCCTCCCTGGAGCACACACCCTGTCAGTGAATGCTCACACGGGCAGGCTGGAAACCACGGGGAGCCCCCGGAAACGCTTTCACAGAGTGCAACTGGGGACTCGCATAGTGCCGGGGCCACAGGCTGACCCCAGTGGGGTCGCTGGGAAGGAAGGCAAGAGGCAGCCACTTCTGGGTCCAGGAAGGGAAATTAGGACAATTTATTATTTCCCTGTTGCACTGAATAAATAGACTTCAAGATAAATTATTGGGGCCTGCAGCCTGCTTGATGCAAAGCCCTACGTGAGAGCAGACTTTAATGAACATGCGCTGCTTGTCCGCCCCCTCCTTGGTCTGCTATTAACTGGGGAACCTTTGGCTCGTGGCCTAAATAATAGAAGAATAATTAGAATAATTACTGGAGAAGGCAGGGTCAAACATCCAAGGATCTTGTCTTAACTACTTGGTTATCTTTTTTTTTTTTTTCTTGTAAGAAATTCTTAAAACTGACCAAACACTGCTAATTTGCATCTAAAATACAATATTTTATATTAAATAAAATCATTGCTTAGTACAGTGGGCTACCATTCAAAATGAACAATCATACTACTTCATGACTTCTGAGCCCACCTGAGTGTGGGTGAAACTTTCATGCCAGTTTTTGTTTTTGTTTTTCTCAGTCGGGCTTCCAGGGGATCACCTGGGAGATGGCAACCAGATTAATCCAACTCTCCTGGGCAGCTCACGAAGACAAAAGGACTTTGGGCACTTTCCTTATCCTTCAACTTCGTTGTTTTTACAGACGCAAGGCAGGAAAAACTCCAATCCCGGTGGAGACGAGGAGGCTCTAGGTGAGGAGGGAGTCTTTGCACCAGCCCGAAGCTCCGGCCCTCCCATGCCGGCCGTCTCGGGCATAGCGGAGGGACTTGGATTTTCCTCTGAGCACACACGACCTCGTGATGTCAGCGCAGTTTCGTAAGCGCCGCTAAATCCACTCACGTTTTCATTCCAGCTTCTCTTCCCTGGGACTCCCCGGGTCTTGGCAGCGTCAGGTTTGGGCTTGAATCCCAGCTCTTGGCCTGTTAAGTCTGATGCCCTGGGCATGGGCCTTGCTCGACCACAGGGTGACTCTGTTTTCTTTTTGTGAAACGGAAGTGATAATACCATGCACCTCACACAGGGCTACAGGAGTCGATGTAATTAGCAATGCACCTGACGCAGAATAATAAAGGGCATTCCTGTCGGCGTACTGCTTTGATGCCATCTCTGCCTACCATGCCTATCAAATGAAACATCCATGTGCCTTATCCAAGAGAAGCCCTTTGTCTCAATGCTGTGCCCCCACTTGGTGGCAGGGACCCAGGGACCTCATCTTGCCTGTTTCCTCCCAGCCCAAGGTAAAATATCTGCATACAACTCTGTTGGTAGCAGATGTGGGAAGGGGGAGGAGAGAGTGGTTGCAAATATCTTTTCTCCTTTAAGACATAAAACAAAGCAGGTGGATTGAAAACAGCCATTTGAAGGTAGACATTATATCAAATCAAAAATATCCCAATATACATCCATGCCCTAGAAAGATGCCAAGGAGAGGTCCCTTGTGCTTGTCCTCAAGAAGCCGGGCCCCAGAGGAGAGACAGCAACCGTGGGAGAACCATGTGCACCTACCAGGCATGCATGGGTGGCAGGTGCTCAGGGCAGGAGATTGCAGAACCCAGAGAGAGCAGAAGATTCCAGAATGCAGGGTGCTTTCTGCACACCTCCACCTCCATCGTGTTGGCCATGCTACCATCAGGGAAGTCTGGGACTGAGGGTCATTCTGCAGCTAGGGGGGTTCAGAGGCCCCCCTCAGCTCATGCTGTGGCTTTGGGGGAATGGCTGTCCTTTTGATAAAGCACCCCAGGGATGGGGACGATTCTTGCCGAAGGCTCCCCTCCGCCACCGAAGTACCGTGTAGAACTAGGCTGCCCCTCCCCTGCCTGCTCAGGGGTGAGTGACGGCTAATCCACTCCGCTTCAGCACAGCCAGGCACTCATCCAGCATGTCACTGCGGTTTTTAAATATTCCTCCTCCTCATTTTTCGATAATTAATAATATGCATCAATAATGCCAAGCTCCGAATCTGAATCGACTATAAACTTGACAGACTCCCACGTTCTCTCCTTGAGTTTGTTTCCCCTTAAACGCACCGGGACGCCGGCGAAGCGCCGCTCCCAGGAACGTGAGCAGCTCCGAGGCGCTGCTGGCGCCGTGCAGGCACCGGAGCCGCTGCCAGGCTGGCCCCGCATCTCGCAGCGCGGGAACGCAGGCGGGGGCGGCCCGAACCGCCTCCCTGCCACTGCAGGTGGGCTGCGTCTTCACGTCTCCCTGAGATACCGAGTAGTTCTCAAGGTTAATAAAATTACGGGGTTTGAGTCTGAAATCTTCACGTGCACTTTCCCCCAAATTCCTTTTCGAGCCCTGCTGGCTCGTGCAGATGGCACTGGAACTCCACATCGTGGCAGAGGAGCGCCCGCGCCTCCCGCGTGTGCGACATTCCTAAATGAGAACTTATTACAACCTGTCATTCTTCCGTAATTATCCGCAGCCGGGATGCTTTCAGTTGTTTCCATATCATTTGGAATGACACGGAGTAGATGTTACCCGAGCCTGTGTACCACGCGCAGCGAGCTTTGCAGCCGCACGCAGCCATTTGCATTTCGAAAGAGGCAGGGCCTGACAGAGATTTTTTTGAGCTATTATGAAGCACTTATTAGTAGAAATTGAACCAATGCACCCCCCCATCATTTCCTTCCTCGTAATCATTATTTCTACAAATTCTCTGCACCTTCCAAAAATTCTAGGGCACGCTGTCTAAAAAGATCACCTGCCACTGAAAGCATTATTCATTTGGGTTAATATAGCTCCAAATGCTAATAGTTCCTTCCTTAATATTTCTGGAGATCATGGAAGTATCACCTAGAGGGAAAATCACTCTGTATGTTGCTAAAATGTATATGCACATATATGTATATATGTGCGTGTGTATGTGGTGCACACATAAAATATTAACACTATTGTGTACATACAAAACATAAGAAATTACAGGTGTGTATTAGCATGTATGTGTGTATTAATACGTGTGTATGTATATTGTGTGTCTATGTACATGTGTGCACATACATGTGTGCTAAACAATGAACCCAGGAGAGGGGGAAGGCCTGCTGTTTGTTGTATGTTTAAATGTGTCTTCTAAAGGAAAATACATACTAATAAAAGCTCAATTGTGGTAACAGAAAACGTGGGGTTTGGAAGGTTCTCAGCCACACTGAGATAAACACTGTATAAAACCCTTGCTTTTATAATTATTATTAGTCATTTTGGTACTGTTTAAAAATACCTCGGTGTCAGCTGGAGAATCAGAGGCTCTACCAGTTCTCAGAGCAAGGACAGCACAAGGGCAGCTTTCTAACTTCTGTTAAATTTTTCAAAAATGTTATCCCCCACACCCTCGTCTTTAGTCTCCTTGACTTCCCTCCCTTCCCCTTGCACAGCTTTCCCGCCACTCCCACTGTCCTCGAGCCCCCTCTCCTCCTCTGTGGCCTCGCAGCTGTCTCCGCTCTCACCGGGCATGCCCAGGGCCAGCGCCAGCCACTAGGACCTTCCAGCAGTCCCTTCTCCTTGGAGGGGTCCCACCTGGCTTGGTTCCCTGTCCTCCTGAGGCCCAGGGGGGTTCCACCTTCAAGAGGGAAGCGGTGTGCTGCCCTCTCCCCACACCCGGGAGAGGAGCAGGTCTGTGCTCTGCCCACCTCTAGAATTCTCCCTGGGTGGGGGCAGCTCCCACCTGGTCCTGCCACGCTGTCTCTTGGCACAGCCTCCTTTCCACGCGGGCCTTGGGGAGGCCTCTCCAGAGGACAGTGCAGAGGGCAGGAGCTGCTCCGCACACTCTTGGTCCCAGCATTGCCTGCTGCCAGCCCCCAGCAAGGCAGCCAGTGGGACAAACATGCCCACTCCCCAACGGATGAAAGGCGCGGGCGCAGGGACTCGTAAGGATGTTCCTGGTGATGCCCTGGGGGAACTTCCCATGGAACATGGAATTAAATTTGAGTATCATCATTATTATCAATTATTATTTATTGCACGCCCACCAGTGGCCCTGGCACGCTCCTGGTTTAATGTTTCAATAAGACCTTATTTGTACAGTTCCCACCAGGGTCCCGAATTTCAGTCCTTGTCCAAATTACCTTCTTTGCGACGCTTTAGTGATTTTTAGATTCTTAGATTAAACCTTTCTTGTCTCTCATTTTCCCGTGTCTTTGTATCTCCTGCAGGTGACCTGATTATCTTTCTACCTTTTCATGGAATGCTCATCATGTCCGGGTCTTCCTTTCTTTCTCCCTGTTCTTTTTTCCCGTTTGTGCTGTCCGTTCCCTCTGCTGGCAGGTCAAACTCAAAGTCTTTCTCCTGCTCCAGGTAAACCTCCTCATGGCTGAAAATTTGTCTCCGTTTCTTCTTTCTGCCTTTCTGTGTGGGTGGCTGTGGTCTGCCCCCGGCGCAGGGTCCAGTGGGGCTTTCCATCCGTGTCCCCAGGAATGTCCCTGGGCTGTGATGAGCCTGGATTGGGAAAAGGCTAAAGAGTCTGGAAGGAAAGCGAGAAGAGCTTCCGGGAGGCCCCCCAGGCAGGGCCGTCGACCCAGAGAGCAGGGGTCCCCCTGCCCAGGCACGCCAGCTTGCGCCCTCAGTTCCTGGGCATGACTTTCTGATATTGCCTGCAAAATTCTGCATTGAATCCAAGCAAATTGGCTTAACGTGAATCAATAACCATTTCCGAGTTCATTGAAGAGTTCCCAGGCCCCATTTTATGAACCTTTATTGTCCTGACTGCCTCTTTCTGAGCAGACCAGAAATATGAATGCCTTTAACGGTACGATCCAAACGCACGTATTTATTAGAGTTTAGCGGCACACTCATGCTAGGATACGTTTTTAGACACAGGTTTTTTTATTACTTAAAAAAATTCTCTGCCACTGGAAAAGGATAGCATGACACTAGCCCCATCCTTCAGTTCTGTCTTTGGAAAACTTAGTCTAAATCAACCAAAGACAAGCTGACTGCAAATTATGCTGAGCTGCAGTGAGGTAAGGTCGGCGCAGCCCGTTCCAAGGACCGTTTATCAAACACCGCGGACTGACATCCGCTTCCTTCAGATCTAATAGATCACACGGTATAAGCAGGAAGAAAAGTGGCATCAAACAAACACCCCCCCCCATCACTTTTTGGAATGAAATGCAGAAGAAGAACCCCTCTCTGCCCTAGTTCTGTAATCCCCCTAAACTACAGCCGCCCTTGGGAGCGGAACACTCCGGCTTCAGAGAAAAAGAATTAGTGTTTCATTTTCCAAGGCTGTCACGCCCTACCTTAATGAGCACTTAAAAGAGATGAATGTGCTGGGAATGAAAAGATTTATTTGAGATATTTAAATAATCTCTCTCCAGCTATAACTAAGCTGACACTCTGGGCTCGTACAATGATATTTTTCTGTTATTTTTGATAATACCCAATAGAAGTTTGTTGCTTGCCCTGCCTTTGTGTGGAGTGCGCCTTGTGTGTCGGAACTTACCAGGAAAAGTGGTGGAAATAATGCAGATGGAGATGCCTCCATGACAATTGGGCCAATTAAGATCTTTCATTATATGTCCCAATGTAAACAGCTAAATAAATATCACATTAATTTTTTTTTTATAAAAAATTAATAGTGCAACAGATCTTGCCTACTTTATAGCACACTAAAAACCCTTGCGAGAGTTATGGCGCCGTCCGTTACAATCAGCCATGAAGTACATTACAAAGGTAATGTGGGTTTAAGAAGGAACTACTGCAGAATGTATATTTTCATTATCAAAAACGTTAAGCCATTTATCCTGAGGAGTCAGAATAATCATTAATGGCTGGGAATTTATGGTGCCAGATCTTAAACTAATGTGAATGATTCCAGGTGTTACTAATGGCTTCAGTGAAATGTGCCAGTATCTAAGACTTCTACTAAATCTGAGGTAATAGTCGGACGCTTAATCTCGACAGATGAGCAGCAATTTAACTGACACATTGATTGGATTCCGTGGGCTTAAATGGCACCCATTGTGAAGGTGCACGGTCAGACAGCCGTCCAGAGGGCGACTTAGAAGTCATTCCCTCTCCAGGTAACCCAGCCCCAGGGTTGCAAAGGTTGCATTGAACTGACTGGCAAATGATGCTGTTTTTGTTAATACATGTGTGGTTCTTTTTGCGGGGGATGTATATGATAACAAAGTTTAAAACTCTCCTGCTAGCTTTTAATCCTTCTCTCTAACATTTTTAGAAAATTCTTTGAGGTTACTAGTGGTCCGACTGTCCGGGAGGGAGCCGCTATGTGGAACATGTCCAGCCACGTAAATATTTTAATTGAGCCCAATATGTACTAGCTCTGTGCAGCCGTATGAACGGCTTTGTCCTGATATGCACGGCGTGGCTTTCCATCATCTCTGCTCCCGAGTGACATCTGTCCACGTCCTATGGGATGTTCCCGGTGGGTGGCCTTGGCTGAATGGAACAGATAAGAACCCTGAGTCCGAATCACGGGCGGCACTGGGTCTTACTGGTGCCGGCCCAGGCTGCACTTGCTGGTCCGGAGGCCAGTGGTGCTGGACGCCCTTGCACCCCCCACCCGTCCTGCTCATTAACAGTGACCGCTGGCACTGCGAGACCTGCTCCCCTGAACACGGACGTTCCTGACTGTTGTCAACATCCTTTGAAAGCACATAAAAATAAATTATCCATAGGTTTACCTGTCGGGAAGATAGATTTGGTGCATCCGACTGTTGCAGGCATTTCAAATGACAGGGGTGCCTATCATGTTCCCATAATAGGGTCAAACAGCTGGACGGGGATTTAACGCTCAGCAAGGCCAGAAGGGCCGAGCACTTGCAGGGGAGGATGAATGGGGTGAGTGCAGGCGGCGGGGCCTGTTTATTACGGCGTTTTTCTGCTTCACTGCAGACCTGTAATGATCGCCACGGAGCTGGATTGACGGTTCCCCTCTCTTGTCTGGCGCTTCGTGGAAAGTGGGTGAAGGCAGAGAAGCTGCCCGCTGACCCGTCGCTCTGCCCCATCAAGGGTTCAATTTACTTCTCCTGACACGTGGCGAGGAGGCAGTGGGGGTCGCATCTGATTGGTCTGTGTGGGTTAAATAAAAATTGGTTTAATGAATATTTCAAAATGCCTTGTCTGGATCAGATATTTTAATTAAGGGACATGCATTCCGTCTGTGCAGGGCCCCCTGTCCTCCTGCGCCTTTCATGGGTGTCCACGGGGTCTTCAGCTTCAGAGGCAAACAGGACGATAACATGGGCCAGGTGTCGACATCTGTGTGGTTCAGAAAAGCTCTGGCCTTTGCGAAGCCTGGGAGGGGAAGTGTGTGCGGGAAGCAGGGCTGCCCGGAAGGAGTGGAGTCCAATCCCCATGGGGCCAGCCTGGTAAAGGGGTGCCGGGGGTGTCTTCCTTCTCAGGTTTGAGGGGCACCCTGGCCAAACCACATTTTGGGGCATCCTGCTTTGTAGCCACGAGGCTGTTGTGCACACTCTGAGTAGGGTCTGTCCCCTTATAGGATGGCAGCAGGCCCTGAACAAACGCTCAGTGTGGGGTGAGTCTGGCTGCAGTTGGGATTGGCCTGTCTGCCTGACACTGTCTGAGTGTAAACTCCTAGGGGGCCACAGAGTGGTTCTTATGCTTGTGCCTCTGTAATACCGTGTTTGGAACCATTTTGTTCCATTCCATGCACATATATAGACCCCCTCCTGTGCCAGGAAGGGAGGATCTGTTCATCCTTGCTAGGGCGTTGGGTACCCTGCGGCGCAGGCACACACAGGGCTCCCCGTGGGGCTTGCAGGGCGGGTGCAGTAGGGACACAAAGACCAAGCTGAGTTGGACGTGGCTGGTCTGTGGGAGGCAGGCCCGGCGCGGCCCGGCGCTGTGCTTCGCTTCTCCCCAGCAGTGTCCTGGTGGTCGTGCTGACTCCTTCATACCTGTGGTCTTGCCTCAGTTTCCTTCCTAGGGACCACAAAGATAAGCCGTGTGGATGTCACCAGATCAAAAACAAAACTGAAAAAGAGCTCCAGCGTCTGTTCTTACTTAAATCCCAGGCAAAATGCAATCGAGAACGCCCCTCAGAGCCACGTAAGTTCTGCATGGCACATTTCTGCTTTGCTCTGCTCTGGAGAAATCTGAGGTCTGCCCTGGGGTGCCCCGTCAGGGCGTCCAACACACTCAGAGGGAACGAAAATGTTGTCATTAGACCCTCCTGGTACAGGAAGAAAGGGGGATTCTATAGGCGGGGGAATCATGTTATTTACATGGCCAAGGACTAGAATTATATTTCCAATAATGAGACAGGAAGTTCATTTCCAGTGCTTATTGCAAATGGTTATTTTTTCCGTGCCATCCTCTGCTGTTGCTCACGTAAACATAAACGGGCTGATTCAGACGGAATGTTGTGAAACCGCCGCAGGAAAGGTGCCCAAGTGCTTTTCCACTGGGGGAGAATATTCTAGGGCTGGACTTTCAGGCAGGGAGCCCAGAAGTTGCCGGGAAATCCTCGTTTCCTCCAGGCATGGCGCTGGCAACAAGTCCTTCCAATGGTGCTGCTCTAAGCCCTTGGGGGTGTCCGCGGCACTGGGCTCTGACCACTGCCCACGATGGCAGAGGCCCTGTCCCTGTCAGAGTGGAGGGCCCCACATTAGCGGTTTGTGAGTTCCCAAAGGTGACAAGTCAGTCGGCCACATCCAATGGCTTAGATTTTGTTTGACTTTATAATTCACATTCCCCAGCCAGTATTCAATGCTGTTCATAAATGGACTCCCTGAACCTGCACCTATTTTAGGTAAAAGTTTAAACTGGTGCAGATATTCAGGGGAATGATCTGGCAATACTTAGGGACATTAGATGGGTGCATCTTATGGCTCAATATGGCCCCATTTACAATAAGAGGACACATTCCTTGCAGATTATTTGTCATAGCAAGGGGGCAAGCTAGGCCAGCCTTGCTGGGGCGTTGGGTAAACACGGTGTGGCGCATGCAGACAGCGGTGTTCCGTTCTGCATGTGGGAGTGGGGGACAGACTCACAGAGTAGGTTGGACAAATCTTTAGAACGTACCACTCGGTGGAAAAAGCAAAAAATGGAGTGCGATCTCTAACACCATCTATGTGAGTTAAAAGCATGTCCCTACGTGCGACAGTGTCTAAGGGTGTGCTCTTACGTAATGTGCACAGACAAAATACACTGAAGGGGCCCTTCTAGGGTTGGGCCAGAGCAGGAGTAGAAATGGGAGGAACAGAGACAGATGTTTAATTAAAATGAGCTAAGGACGGGGTCTAGCGTGAACCATGAAGGTATTGCACGTGAACCAAGAGCTGTGATTAACTCAGTTCTACCCATCTGAGGAACAAAATCAAGACAAATGCATAAATGGCTGCGTGACTATTTCCACCTGTTATTTAGTGACGGACAAAGGCGTGATGAGACAGAGTCTGCGCTCTCGTTTTGCAGGAGCGGCGCACGCAGAGCTGCCCTGGTTGGAGATCTGCTCGGCTCCTCACTGGAGTCCAGCTAATAGTTTAAAATGGATCGTGCTCTAGTTACTTACTTGTAACTTGTCCTTTCTTTTTATCAGTCTAAATACCTGGTAACAACATCCAAACACTGTGAAAAGTATATTCCACACAAGTGACGTTAGTCCCACTCCCAGCCCCCAGGGGCCTCCCCAGAGGTCACCACCACCAGGAGTTTTGCGCAAACTTCCCGAAGTTTCTGTGCATATACACCCACACAGGATGACATCATCTCGGTGGAAGCTCCACATTGGTTATTATCTAATCCTGTGGGCTGCACTGTGCACACCTGTCCCTCGGTATCCGTGGGGATTGGTTTTAGGATTTCCCTGGGGTGCCAACTTCTGCAAATACTCAAGTCCCTTATATAAAATGATAATGACATATAACCCATGCACATCCTCTTGGGTACCTTAAATCACCTCTAGATTACTTATAATATCTAACACGATGATATCATACCTACACGTCACTTCATTCACAGATATTCAATGTAGAATTAGTTTGCTTTTTGGCACTTTGTGGATTTTTTTTTTACCAAATATTTTCAATCCTCAGTTGGTTGAATCCCTGACATGAAACCCACAGAAACAGAGGCCGACTGTCACTGATGGAGGATGCTCCCTCAACAAGCTGTAAGCAGGACGAGGCTGCTCCTCGATTTGATAGCCAAGGTCTGTGAGATGCAGAGGTGAAGCCTCATGTGTCCCTAAGCACAGGGTACAGCCCCCGCACCGTGCTTGGCCAGAGCAGGGCCAGGGTGGTACCACTGCCAGGGTCTCCCAGGGGAGTGTCAGCAGGTTTTGGTGTCCTTGTCCTGTGGTGTCAGGCTTCCTTCCTGACTCTTTGCACCTCTCCCCATTCCTGTGTCTCAACTGGCAGTCTCTCTCTTTAAAACAAATTAATTGGAAAAGATAGTGCCTGTGTCTGCCATCCTGCGCTGGGGATGGGTCCAGGGCGTCACGCTAGTGTCTGCAAGGGCTCCATGTTTCCTAGTGAATAGAGAATATGGCTTTAAGAGAGCCCAGATGGGTATTCCAGATGGGATGTGGTTACAAAGAGAAGGTGGGAAATAAACTTTGCAAACATGGAACTTCGAGACGATTGTCCCACGTAACAGCTCCTGGGCCGGTCACCTCCAAACCTTTCGTTGCGCAACAGCACTAGTGAAACTGTTTTGTGTCTGCAGCCGTTCACACACTAGACCCACACTCACTCCACTATGCATTAATGCACCCATTATACACTAATGATATAGTACCCATTATAAAACATTTCTAAAATTGTAAGTTAAAGTGAATGACAAAAAACCTACTAATGTCAAAAGGACACAGGCAACAATTGAAAGAGTTCCCAATGGCCAAAGCTTCAAAATACACACATAAGGTAGTACTGGATTGCAATCAAAGTGTAAAATAAATATCCATGAGCCCACAATGATATATAAATACGTGGTGAAATAATAAACAAATGGGATGGAATAGACAAATCTGCAACGCGAAATGATTTACGTGGCCACTCCACCGTCCAGCATGACTCCCCGCCCCGTAAGTGTAGGCTACGCATGGTGACTTCCAGAGACTATGGCACGCAAAGGGGAGAAGAGCGACTTTGCAGTGGTGACACCTGGTAAACGCGGTACAGCCAGGTGACCAAGGCCAGCATCAGCAGTGACAAGTCGTGGTGACAGGACGCGCCCTTGACACGGGGTGATGAGCGTGGCGGTTTGCCTCTGGGCTTTCCTTCTAGAAACCCGTGTTGCCAGTCTGATCATGAGGAAAGCATCAGACAGCTCCCGACTGAGAAGCATTCTACAAAATACCTGACCAGTTTTCCTCCGAATCGCCGAGGTCCTGAGAAACAGGGGACGTCTGAGAAACTGCCACAGCCCAGAGGACCCCAAGGAGACGTGACGTGTAAGCGAAACGTGGAGCCCGGGGTGGGATCCCGGAATAGAGAAAGGACACTGGGTAAGAACAAAGTGAATCTGAGTAAATTGTTATTGATTTTAGTCAATAATAGTGGGTCAAAGCTTGTCCATTAATTGTCGCACACGTACCACACTGCGGGTTCTAACGTTTCCGTTACAGCTCGGCGGACCGTCTCACACACCCTGTGTGTGTCCATCGACGCGGGGCCACTGCCCCACACAGGTAAGCAAGTGCGTTGTCCTCAGGGCACACTCAGGCCAGGGCTTAGGAGACCTGGCCTTGGGCTCCACCCAGAGCCCTGTCTCCAGGCCACAGTAGCTCACTGCAGGGAGTAAAGGTATAGAGACTCGCTTACATTGTAAAGGAAAAATATTATTTTCTTTTTTTTACAGGCAACCTGAGACTCAGAGTAGCCTTTGCTTTCCCCGGGTTGCCGTCACGAAGCAGCACAAACTGGCGGCTTAAAACTGCAAGCATTTGTCCTTGCACAGTCCTGGAGGCCGGGAGTCTGACAGCGAGGTGGCGGTGGAGGCACACTCCCCCCGAAACCTCCGTCCTTGCCTTCCCAGCGCCAGTGTCGACGACAGTCCTCGGTGTTCCTCGGCTTGCAGGTGCATCGCTGCGATCTCTGCTCCACCCCACGGGCCACCCTTCCCTGTGTCTGTGTCTCACCGGGCGTCTCCTCTCTGCCTGGGTCTCTCTTCCTCCTCTGATAAGGACACCCATCACGTGAGAGTAAGGCGTGCTCTGATGAGCTCTGCAGAGCCCATTTCCACGTGAGGCCACGTTCACAGCTACTCGGCTTAGGACAGCGACATACTCCCCCGGCCCCTGGTTGTAGTAGATTTTATTTTGATAAAATTCCACTTCTCTATCCTCAAATCATCACTTACCCTTCTAGATTTCTACAAACCAGGAAAGACAAAAAGCCCTTGTTACCTACTTAGAATGGTCACGTTTGACCAACAAATGAAATTGCATCACTTTGTGGTGTATCGCAAGCTCTTCAGTAAAGGATGAAACCTTTTGAGGGGCCGCAGCGCAACCCGCAGCAGGTGTGGCTTGTCGCAGTCCTGACTGGGGCTGCCCGCCCCCCCAGATACCTGGCTGCTGGCCCATCCCCCCAGCCCCCGCTCTGTCCCCCACGGAGGACCCAAATCCACATTCTCACACCAGGAGGCCTTTCTCGGCCCACGGCATCTGAAGCCAAGGCTGGGGGGGGGAGAGGAGACACCGCCCCCAGGACCCTGTGAGGAGACAGTGGCCTGGAGACCCCAGCAGTCCCCCAGGGGCCCGGGCTTGCCCCTTCCACCCCCGTTCTCCCAGGTCCATCCCAGGAGCACGGGCTGCAGTCGGCGCTCTCGGCCTTCTCACGTGGTGCTGGTGTCCCACCGCCCATGGCCATGTCGTCTGAGCAGTAAAATGCAGTAACGGCATCAGAGGATCTTAGCACGAGAAAGAGAAGCACCCATTCGCTGCCAAACTGAAACACCTGATTCCACTTACAACCCAGTACGTTTTGCAACCAGAAAAACCCAAACCTAAACCTAAACCTGTGTATAAATTTTAACACATTGCAGTGTAATTGGTTCCTCTGGTCTCCGTCATTATAAACGTCACAGCCAGGTAATATGCCACCGTGTCGACAGGCTATCCTTTGCTGGAGGTTAGGACTTGCAAATTCCTCACCATCACAGATAGTGTTGCAAGGAAGAACTACGCACAGAGTTCTTTTTATTTAAAAATTGTTTTAAGGATGAACAACCCTGGAATTCTTAGGTCAAAGGAATTCAATTTTTATGACTTTAAATATTATCATAGAATATTCCAGGAGGGTTTTCCCAATTCACAATGTTGTGTCCCGTGGGGGTGTGGATCGTTTGCCACGTTCTAGCCAGCGCAGATGCTGCTGTTTCTTTTGGTTAATTTAACAACAACAAAAAAAACCTAAAACCCCACCGTTCAGGTTTTTCCTTAGTTCTTGATTTAATGCCTTTAACGCTGGACTATAAACTGCACAAGGAAGGAAGATGTCTGTTTCGGCTGCTGTAAATGTTTGTGGACTGAATAAATGACAGGAATAAGTGAATAAATGCAGGTTTGGGCCCCACGCAGTTCACAGGAATGGTGGGTGCAGAGCACAGAATAAGAGGCTGCACCCCACGAGGGTGTCCAGACGCAGAAGCCAGGAGTCCTCTGTGTACCCTCTGGCTGTTGGCCCATCCCCCCGGCCCCCACTCTGTCCCCCACGGGAGCCGGGCACCGTGAAGGGGTTGCCTCCCTCCGACGATCACCCCATTTTACAGGTGAGGAAATGAGTCTCAGGTCACAGAGCAGGCTGGCAATGGAGGCGCCTCAGTCATCCTGCACCTGCTTCTCTGACCACAGCAACGGACCTTCTAGTCGGAGCCAGAATGACCGCGTGGAGAGGGCCTCGTGTCAGCAGGGAGCTGTGCTCACAGGTGTCTACGCACTGGTGTTATTCACAAGTGGGGCCTCCCCCTAGGGTGTCCCCGCAGTTCTCCGTCCACCTGGGCTCCTCCCGTGGCTGGTGGTGAGCCCGGAATAGCCGAGTTACTTGGGTAGGAAGTGGCCAAGAGCAGGGGAGGTTTTCTCATTAACTGGCCTGGAGAGTTGTTGCCCACAGTGAAGCGTGGATAATTGCCATTTTTAATGGGGTTGATTTAGCAGCAACAATTTTGCAATTTTCTCTTTTCCCTGGGGCTGTCACCTGGGCCCCTGCACACCTGGGGGAGATGGTGGGCTGCTGGGGTCTGCCCAGCCACCCTCTGGGGCCCGACCAGCTTTAGGGCAGGGCACGGACTTCTCAGGCCACCTGGGGACTAATTAGACCCCACAGCAGCCTCCCCTAATGCTGCGAGGTGAACCTGGAGTCGGCTCCCTCCCAAGACACTGGGGTCCTCGCTCTCCGGTGAGGAGCTATTTCTCACCACCTGTCCTCGCCTGCTCCAGCCACGGCCTGTGTGCATTGTCCTAGCTCAGCAGTGACAGGGCAAGGCCAGGGCCTGAGGGTCCAGGTGTGCTCTCTCTGTAGGAGGCACATTGTTGATGTCACTTATGTCCTTGCACTGCCTCATAATGCATCAGAAAGTGGAAGCCATTGCAGAGGGCCTACCTGCTAGGACACACTGGATGTCTCACTACTTTAAATACTAAATATGTTAGTATTTATTTCAATGTTAAAGAAAGAGTTACTCAATGAGAGTGGGGGAGTGGAGCCATCAGGACCCTGCAGTGAGGATTTAGTGCACTTTGTTTTTGGAATGGCCCCCGATGAGGGCAGAGGAGTCCTCCCTGCTGCAGAAAGGAGAGGGGCCAGCCATGTCCCATTGGGATGCATAGTTGGCTGTCATCCTTCTGCCTTTTGGGGTCTCCACCCAATGCCCATAGGGGTTCCAGATCTGCAGGACCACACCAGGCCACCTCTGCTCTCCTGTGCTCAAGCACTCTTCCCACTCCAAGCCATGACACCCCGGGCGTCTGCACCAGGTGTGGCTTCAGCTGGGCCCTCAGAAGCCAGGTGCATCCTGGGGCCCCATTGCATGCACCAGGCTCTGGTGTCTTGGGCCTCATTGTCCTCATCTGGGGGTCACGGGGAAAAAAGGGCTTCCCTTTCCTGTGGTCCCTCCACAGCCTCAGACAGCATCTGTGGACCCTTGATGCATCCATGAGGGCTTTCCATGCCCTCAAAGACGGCAGGCTGGGTGCTGCCACAGCTGCCCAGCAAGTACCAACTGGATCATGCTGGGGATGTATTTGTCTGGGAACTACCCACTGACCTGAGCGCGGTGCTATATCGTCTGATGGGAAAAAGGAGGTGTCTAGACTGAAGCACACTTGCCAGCCAGTCCAGAGCCAGCTCTGATGCAGAGGAGTGGCCGGGCAGGGTGTCAGAGCAGGCGAGGACAACGGAGCCTGCTGAGGGTGTGCTGGCCAGGTTAAAGCACATGTTCCCTCTCTCTGGACAGCCCACTGTGCTCTGTTGGGCATCTACCTGTGGGCCACAGAGGGTGTCCCTCCAATGGGACCGTGTCCTTCCAAGGAGGTCGTGTCCCTCACCTGGGCTGTGTCCCAGTAGCCTCTGAGAAGGGAGGGCAGGGAGAGGGTGTCCATTCTGCTCTGGCCTCCAGGAAGCTCCCTCCACAGAGGGGCCCTGCTCATCGAGCTTCTTTGCCTTCACGCTGGCAGCCCTGTGGGGCTCTGCAGGGAGAGGTGGGCTCTCTTCATCTGCAGTGTGATCCTCCGGGAGGCGTGTTTAGTCAGAGGAGACAGGCTCTCCCCCGGCCTGGGCCTGTCTTTTGTACTGCAACAGCGCCACTTGTCTTTTGCAGACACACCCACATCCTTGCACCCAGGACCATCCTTGCACCCAGCATTTGAGGGGAGGAGGCTGAGTATCCTCTTCGGCGTGGGTTGTGAGCTGGGGAAACTCAGGCAAACCTGGAGCCTTCCTCTTCCCGGTGCTGGAGTGCTCTTCCTGCAGGGGGGCTTGGCAGGAAGACGGGCTCCCTGCCTGCAGGTCCCCGGTGGAGCAGCCTGGTTATCAGTCCAGGCAGTGGTCCTCCCCACTGGGTATGTGGGAGCATGGTGCTTGGTGCCTGGGGTTGTAGGTCAGGTGTGGGGGGCAGGGGAGGGTTACTTTGCCTGGGAGGAAAATGCTCCAGTAGGCCTGGAGGCCTCACCAGGCTGGTGGAGTCTAGAATCATCCCACAGCCACCATCAGGGAGACACTTCTCTTTGCTAAGGAATCAATGCCTATGCAGGAAGATGGCAAAACCTCAGGGTGGGTGGTTCCAAGAAGTTGTGGTCTCTCCCGGCCTTCCTTCTGGGCTGTCTACACTGCCGACAGCCATCCCACGGCTCAGGGCCTTACTATAAGGGGTGTAGCTTAGCTTTAGCCCCTCTCTGTCTACTCATGTGCTTTCCAAAGAACACGTTGACTTTGATTCTGAAAATGCACTCTACTGGCTCGTGTGGGTCCCTGCTCTGTCATCTGCCATAAGGGGCATGGCTGTCACGGCAGCTAAAGTATTTTCTGGTGAAATCAGAAACAAGCCACGAGAACAGAGGTGACCTGCCAGAGACCCTCTACGTAATACTGTTTGCATTCGCAAGAGCTTTACGTGTCTTGGAGGTTTGATTTTTGGTTTCCTTCAGAGCTCTGCATTAGTGGGTCACACCCCTGTCATCTACTGCCTTTGTAGCTTGTCACCTGGGCTCAAGGTCTTCTGCTGGTTGACGTCAAAATGCAAAGGTGATGTCAACAGACAGAAGCCCAGAGGCCTGGGTGGCAGAACAAGAGCTCCATCCTCATCCCCAATCCCGTGTGGCAGGAATCCGCAAATCCTGCAGACCTGGCGTGACCTTGGGCAGCCCCGCTCATGGCCGCCGGAAGCCTGTTGTCTCCCCGCACAGACTGTGTAAACCACCCGTAATTGAATCCAATTAGAAGGAGATTGTCTAACTTTAAACAAATGGGAACCAAAGGCACATTCTCCGGTGAGCTACAAATTTTATGCCTTGGCACTTTCGAATGTTGTCAGGCCGCGCACATACCCAGCTTGGAGCCAACACACTAACGCTGAGAATTAGTTTAAAAGCACATGAGAGACTGGGAGAAAGAGAATGATTTTTTGGACTTAATAATTTAAAGGCCCAGTTCGCTCTATAGGAATATAAGCTGAGCTCTCATACAGGCAATAGCACGGATTACCTTCTCATTTCAGAATTAAAATATTCCAGGAGTTCTAATTCACAGGATATTATATTAACTCCTTTTTAGCAAACCTTACATCATTCACCCTTCTTTGCCCCAGTTTTTAAAAAACTTTCTCCATGGAGACAGTCAATGTTTTTAATAAAAAGTTGATAATCCATTTTCTCCGTACTTTAAAAGTAACTTGAGTTAAAACTCATGATCACATTACTCGATGTGTTCCATGTGGAGTTTTTCCTTCTTGCATTTTGAGGCAGAGAAGTGAAGACAATTTACAAAATATAGGGAAATGACATCATACTGGCCTGTTTGAGCAAAGCCTTCACAGTATGTGTGTGCTGACAGATGACCCGGCGCTAACTAGATGTGTCCTCGGACCGCGGGCTGGTGTTCCAGGCGTGGCGCACACAGAGCAGCCGCCCGAGGCTCCGTGTGAGCGCCACTCCACTCCACTGAAAAACAGCAATTCCTGGGTAAACGTATGCATTTTTATGTTCTTTAATGAGCAAATGGTTAAACAAATTGCGGTACATCCATACCAGGAAATACAACTCCACAGGAGAAAAGGAATAAACCATTGGTGCACACAGCGGCTTCGTGGAATCTCCGGAGAATTATCTTGAGTGAAAAAAAAAAAATGGAAATCTCCAAAGGTTACACACCGTACAGCTCCACTTGGGTAACAGTCCTGAGATGACAGAATTACAGAAATGAAGAGACAGTAGCGGCTGGCTGTGGGTGGGGAGGGCAGCCCCAGGAGGGGACCCGCAGGAGTGGACCTGTCCCCATTCCTGACCGCGGTGGTGGGTACAGGAGCCTACTCGTGTGCTAAGATTGCGTAGAGCTAAACACTCTCGTGAACAACAAATGGATACGAATAAAACTGGGGAAATATGAATGACACCGGTGGATTAGGGTCGAGTCAGGATCCTGGCAGTGACACTGCTCAAGATGATACCCTGAGGGGAACGCAGCAGAGGGGCTGGGACTGTGTTCTTCCCTACAGCGGCATGTGAGTCTCCAGCGATCTCAGAAAAAGAATAATAATTGTCAGAAAACATAGTACAACTTGTCTCAGAATTTACTAAAACATATGTCCTTAATATCAGGCCCTTTCCGTAATTTATTGTTCTTTTTTATTGTGTCTGCACACTGCTTTCCACAGACCGTCTGTGCCACCGGGCAGCGGGTCGGTTCTGATGGTGCACAGGCAGTTCACAGGCAGCGGGTGGCCGAGGCGGTGTTCCCTCCACTCCGCAGAGGCCTTGGAGGGAGCCAGATCTGGGCATTGGCGCAGGACGGGGTCTGGGCATCTGGCAGAAAGCCTTGGGGGGCAGGGCAGGTGGGCTTCCTCCTGCTCGGGCAGAGGACGGTCTGGAGCCCCCTGCAAGCTCTGAGGTTGCTTTCGCTAAGCTAAGAGGTGTGTGTTGGGCAGACAGGAACTGGACTCAGGGTTCTGGAGAGCCAGGACAACCCTGAACACATCCTAAATGTCTCCGCTCAGAGCCTCATTTTCCTTATTTGAATATGGGAATAAAAATAACTGAATTTGCGGGTGTCTGACGAAGCTCATATGAGATGCCGTAAGTGAATGTCCTTGAAGGTCTCTACAAACTTGGCTATTTTTATTCTCTGAGGCCCCCGGGCACAGCCAGGACTGGCAGAGGCAGGGCTGCCAGGCAGAGGGCAGAGGCCAGGCTGTGTGTGTGAAGCCTGGCGCTGTCACTTGGGCAGAGCATCGTCTCCTGTGGGGAGGCTAGGGGGAGAGGTTAAGGGTGGGCCCTGATGGACGGTGGCACCCTCGCCCGAGACAGGACCCTGCAGAGGTGCAGGGAGAAGGCGTGGAGGTCTGAGGTTGCGGTTCTCTGGGCAGACCCGCAGTACCTGCAGGTCGTGGGTATTCCTGCCCGAGGTTTGAGAGGAGATGGGAGAGAACTCGTGACCAGGCAGCCACTGGGAGGCAGATGCTTGGATGGTGTCCCAGGGATCCTGCAGAGAGAGGCAGTAAGGCGCCAAGGCTGGGACCCTGGGAAGCCTGGGGTGCAGGCTACATGGCGGTAGGTGGTGACAGGGGCTGCAGGCTGAGGATGGGGGAGCAGTGCTGCAGAGCCGCCACCCAAACCCAGCGCTGCTGCTGCCTCTAGGGGGACCTGGTTTCCCTCCGTGAGCCTTCCTTTCCTTGTAGTGAGATGAAGGGGTGAAGCCATCGGTCTTTTTCTAGCTGGACCACAGGGTTCTAGGCCTCCACAGACCCTTCCATAGGCCACGAGGGGTGCAGGGGATGTCCCAGGCTTTAGAGTCCTTTGGGCTTGTGTGTGTGTGTATGTTGCATGCATGTGCGTGTGTGGGGGTGCATATGTGTTGTATGCATTTGCATGTGTGTGCATGTGCGCGTGAGTGTACCTGTGTGTGTGTGTGGGTGCGTGTGTGAGTTTCACTGGATTAGCCACCTCTGCAGAGGACTTTACTTGAACAAAGGGATTGCGTGGCCCGTTACTGTCTGGAAACAAATAGGGCAAATAGATAATATTTGAGGCCATTTTAACTCTAATATCCCCACAAAGACATTTTTGCAAAAGCAGCTGGAAGTCATAAGGGTCAAGCACTCTCTGCAAACCACCTAAATCTTTTCTGCTCCAACCAGCAGACCTAGAGCCGGGCCACTAACCCAGCTGGGCCACTTTCCTCTCTCCTCTGCCCTTCCTCGGGAAATGTGTGTCTTCTAATTCCCACAATGAGGTCTTTGCCTGGGATTGCTTAAATCAGAGGAGAAATTCCAAAAGACATAAATTAAGGAAAATAAATAGTGAGTGTAACCCATGGCTACATCTGTTTGCAAGGTTTAAGATTTGCTGGGAACCTCCGCTTTTTTCTTTTTTGAACGGCCCACCTGAAAAGAATTTTCTGCGATGACAAATGTAGCACATGTCAGCTCCCGGGGCAGGGTGCAGGGGACGCAGGCACCCGGGCCTCTCCTGCCCTCACCTCTCTGCACAGTGAAGCCTGCGCTGAGCTCCATGGCCACTGGAGAGAGAATTTGCAGAACAGACGTATTTGGGTCAGTGTTTCTGCAGAGAGACACTCTTTCTGCGGAACAGCCCACCTTGTACCTGGTTGTGAGACTGGGAAGGGAGCAGCATGACGTGAGCAACCTGCTGGGGAGGAGACAGGCCCGGCTTCCACCCAGTGAGAGGCTGCGGACCGGCAGCTGTCGGGGAGGTTTGGCGAGGTATTCCCCGCAGTCCTCGGAGGTAGCAGATGACAGAGATTCAACGCTGGCTCGACTAACGGCATTGTTCCCTTCTGAAGCACTTTTCCTTTCCGTAGGCCTTCGCTCTTGATTCAAAGTGGCCTTGCCTGCCCGGTGTGGGCACCGAGAACGCTTCTACACTGAACGGAGGGATGGGGAATGGATGTGAGAAGACACCTGCCTGACAACTGAGGAGAATTCTACGACTGGTTTCCTGGAGACCCGCGCAGCACGACGCTCCTGTCTACACTGGACGAACACTCAAGGGCGTGGTGTTTAGAGCAGGGGCTGTCTTCCCTCCCCCTTGAGTCCTGCCGCCTGTAGGACCTTGGCAGCCTAGCTAAGCTCTCCACCTCTTGGTTTCACCAACTTAAAATTTCTTTCCCTGTAAGCTCACTATGAGAGGTGAACAAGTGGCTTCATGCAAAACGCCATGCCTGGAACCCAGGAGTTGGTGGACAGCAGCAATTCTTATGTCACTTTGCATTCTTTAGAAGGTCACTTTGCTTCCTGGATGAATACCTTTCCTAGTGCTATCCAAGATCACAGTTCCTGGTTGTTTTGAAAACCTTTGAGCAACCAGCGACTAAGTGTCTTACAGCCGTGGCCTAGCAATTATCTGGTGGTTTGTAATAACTGGTCATAGCCATCGTCCTGCGGGGTGGATTAGCTGAGAATCAGCTGAGCATTTTGTATTTCTTTACTGTAAGGCTTCTCAGAGGTAATTCCACCCATCATTAGAAAGATGAATTTGGCCTTCCACCAAGAACCTCTGCCAAAGCTATCTTTTCCATCAGGAGACTTTGTGTGAGGCTGTGCTGTCTCCTGGGGGGACAGCAAGAAGTCCCTTTGTGGGTCTCAACTTAGGGTGAAGACCTGCTAACGTGTGTGTGTGTGCGCGCACATGTGTGCATATGTGAGCAAGAAAGAGAGAGACAGAAAAAAAGACAGACAGACACTGAGAGATTGCTGATCCTTGGGTCTTCACAAAAACCGAGTTTGGTCTCTGTGTAGAAGCACAATTCTGCTGTATTCTGGAAACTTCATAGTCGTGGGCATTTGAGGTCCCTTTTGGAGAAGGGGGACACGTTCTTGGGGCGGGCCCACAGCTCATCGGGGACGCTGTTCTCCCCAGGAAGCCTGGGCTCTCTCACTTTAACACGCAGCAGACTTTCTTCTGATGCCCGAGTCTGTGTCTTTAAGACAATAATTGCTGAATTGAAATTTGAGACTGTTATCTTAATAACCAATTACTCAAATAACTTTGAAATTGGCTTAAATTGGCTCGTCATGCTACATTTACCTGAATCTTTTTATGGGAAAGTTAGGAACAAGAAAAAAAAATTTCTTGGCGGTCTGATTTGTTTGGTATCGCTGAAGGGCCTTGTTTGAGAGAAGCAAGGGGCACTGGGTCCCCGCGGCCCAGACACCTGCCTCCTGCACTGGAATATCCTGGGGCCAGTTCTTTTGCCCAGCCCTGTCCACCAAAATCCCACCAAAAGCCCCCCTCTCTGTGTGGTGGGCGCTCCGGGGAGCCCTTACCCACATAGGCGCCGTGTCCACTGGGTCAGAGAGCGAGTGTCTGTGTGTGTCACACTCATCAAACACAATGTCCTCTTCTTTGCAAAAAGATTCAAATCTCACTGATTTATTTTTCCTTTTGGAAAATAATAGACGGGGTTTATGTAGCTTTAATTTTCCTCTCTTCCAACAGTTATGAAAACTTAGAGGTGAGAGTCAGAATCTTTAAACTAAAGGAATTCACCATTTATTAGTAGTTTGAACAAGGAGAGTGAGTGGCTGGGAGTGGTGTACTTGGGTTTTATATATAGCCATAAACCCAGTAATAGAATATTACATCTTTTTTCCTAATACAGTCTTCTCTGCTCTCACTTTTCTCATAGTCTAAAGTCATGGGGCTTCTTAGTGATCGTCATGATCATATTACCTTTTCTCTTGTGCTGTTCAAAAGTGTTGCTTTTGCAAACATTTTACTGATTTTGCAAAGATCTGAGTCACTTTATTTTAGAAACAAGAGTAGAATGTTGAGGTGCTTACCGATTATCCATAATTCTGTGACAAGGAAAGGCAGCATAAGACACGAGGACAAAACAGGCACAAACGGTCACAGCAGCCCCAAGGACCAACCCTGTCTCAGGTGGGCCTCCCCTATACTCTTCTCTTTGGTACCTGGAGCCTTGGAGGGTGCATGGCAGTCAGATCCCCCACCCCACCCATCACAGGTGCGCCTGTGCCTAACCTGGCTCCAGGGGGGCCCTTGCTTTTGTTTCCAAGCTGTCATCCACTCAAAAAGATTTTTAACTCAGCAGCTACTCCCAATGACCCAAGAGAGGATGGGACGTTCACAACTAAAGTGGTAACACAGACGTGCTTCTATTTTAAGGTGGTGGAGTAAACACAGCAAAAGATTAAAGCTGATTTCCAGGTTCAATATTGATCCCCAACCATAATGAAACAAATGATTCTTTCCAGATATTCTTTCCTTCTCGGGGGAGGCAGCCGTCCCAGGGGAGGATCAGCACAGCCCCAAGCACTTTGTGCCCCCGGAGCCACTGGACGTGCAGGGTGGACTGGCGCCAGGCCCTCGGTGGCACGAGGTGGGCTGGGTGAAACCTTCGAACTCAACTAGCTTCCCCAGTGAGAGCTGCGGAGGCCCCGCTGGGAGGTGAGGGGTGCTGGAGGGAAGTGTAGCGACCCCAGACACAGAAATTCTTTACCGTTGGGATCCCGGCCAGGTACCTGGTGGCCGCGTGGTTTTACTTTCTTATCTGGTGAGCAAAGAGAGATTGTTTCCTGCCTTTCCGCCTGTGTTTGGGAGGATGAAATGGAGTTTGAAAATTGAAAAGTGCTGTATGTGAATATGAAATATTAGAGCTTTCATGATGCAACAAGATTTTCAACTTCATAATTTACCTGGAACTCCAGGAGGAGATCACCGTGTCATAAGAACATCTTGGACTGGCCGTCCTCTGCGCTTCTACTCTTGGACAGAACACAGAGAGGAGACCGAAAGAACAGGATTATAAAACTGTAAAAGAATCCAGGTTCAAAAGCCCTTGAAAATGGCTGGACTGCAGCTCAATCATTCAAACCCTTTAGCCAGAGTTTTTCCTTCTCATGGAATAAAACACGTGTTTTGGACACACTGGATAAGTGTCGTAAAAAGTTCAGGCAGGATCCAGAGAACATGGAATCTGCGTCTTCTCCGCTCTTGAGGTCTCAGGGCTCCCTCTGGGACACCCCGCAGGATTTCTGTGGTGCGGAGGGCTGGCGAGTCCGGAACCTTCCTTGGCCTTCCCTCAGGCCCTCCGTCGTCCCCGCACTGTCCTTCCTTCCTGCCCCTTTCCAGCCACTTCCTCCTCCCTCCTTCCGCTAGCTCTTCCGCAGCCGATGTCACGGTCATCCCAGGATGAGATCCAGGGACGTTTTCCTGCTCTCTGTGGTCCTGTCCCCTCCTGCTCCGTGTCTGGGCTGCAGGCCTCAGTCCCGTGCAGACCTGTCTGGGTGGCCCTGGGGATGTGGAGCAGGAGACAGGCGTTGGAGAGTATTCCCACCCGGATGATGTTGGCGATGCCACCGTGGCTTAAGATTTGCCAGAGAACACATATTTTTTCCCTTGAAACTTTTTAAGTATGAAAAACAGGTTTCCAATTTTATCTGTAATCAAAATGAAGAAATCGAACCCTCTGTAGGCCATTTGGGACATATCCAAAGGATTTCTGCAAAGACAGTGATAAGTTTAAAAATGTTGTCATTTTTTTCTACCCACAGAAAGACAATGATACTGAAATACACTCTAATTAAAGTATCAAACTTTTTATACTTTTGCTTTGGATTCAACCAGGGAAAGTTGATGATGTAGAATACAAGCCTCAGACGTGGTTTGTGGGGGTCCCGAGCAACTGTCATAAAAACCTGTCCAGGAAGTGACGCTTCTCAGGAGGAACTCAGCACAGGAGGAAGCGGTCGGGATGGGTAAGATCCGATAGCTGCGAATCCGTAAGCGACTTCACCCGCCCGGCCGGCCCCAAGCAGCAGCTGGGCCTTAGAAACCAGGGTCAGCGGAGGCTTCCCAGACGCTGGGGTCCAGCGGGCGGCAGTGCCAGCCCAGCCACCCACCCACCTGAGGGGGCCCCAAGCAGCAAGGCGGGACTGAAGGCCAGACAGCCGCAGGGCAGGCACTGCAGGCCACACCGCCTCTGGGCACCTCTCGTCCTGGGCCCGTAGGCCTGCGATGGTTCATTTTAGGTGTGGATTTGACTAGGTTAAGGAATACCAGATAGCTGGAAAAGCATCGCTTCCGGGTGTGTCTGTGAGGGTGTGTCTGGAGGAGACGGGCGTTTAAGTCAGTGGACAGAGAAGGCAAGGTCCGCCCTCAGGGTGGGTGGGCACCTTCCAATCGCTCCGGGCCCAGATGGAACAAAAAAGACACAGGAAAGGATTTCCTCTTTCTCTCTCTCTCTCTCCCCGCCCCTCTCTCTCTCAGGGCTGGGACACACTCCCCTGCCGCCCCTGGACATCGGAACTCCAGCAGCCTTTGGGCTCCAGGACTGACACCAACAGCCTCCCAAGGTCTTGGGCTTTCAATCTTGGGCTGAGAGTGGCACCAGTGGTTTCCTTTGTTCTGAGGTTTTAGGGTCGAATGGAGCCACGACGCAGGCGCCCCCAGCTCGCAGACGCCTGCGTGGCACTTTTCGGCCTGTGTAATTGCGTGAGCCAGCCCCGCTAATACCTGCCCTCTCGTACACACACATAGGAATGTGTGCTTGTGTGTGTCCTTCTCTCTGGGGATCACTGAGACAGACTCCAGGCTGTTCCCCACCAGCTACAAAATTGTGATTTCCCAAGAAAGGAATCGATCCTACTATCCTGTATCCATTTCACAAATGTGACCTGCTAGAATAACTAGGATTCTATGATAACTCCTTTGCATTCTTAAAGTTTGCCCAGAGCTGCAGGGATAGAGTTTGTCTTGATAATGTTCACTTCAGGGGACTCGTTTTCCCCTCATACTTTCATGTCACACGTTAGCGTTGTTGATGTTGGTCACGTTTGCGTGGGTGTGGCACCACTGTGTGGTGGCCAAATAATTTTTAAAAAGTGAATCAATGGCTTGAGTGTTTCACTGAGGTCTAAAACTCATTATCTAAAATCTTCCCTAAAACTTGGGGAAACAGCACAAAGGACAACAGTGAAGAGTGAAAATACAGAAAGTGGATCAGAGGGAATCCTGGGGTGGGGGTCACAGCTAGAGTGAAATCAGCAGTGGCAGGTGTGCCGGAACCTTCCTCAAAACTAGGCGTACTTGACCTGGAGCAAGTCCCCTTCGTGTGGTCCTACTTCATGGCCGGTTAGGAGACTTTGCAAAGGAGCAGCAGGAAGGAGACAATTCTCATCAAAGCGCAGTGACCTCACTGGTAAATCCCTCAAGTTTTTCCAGACCGAGCTCAAATTAAACAGAATATGGGAACGAAGCGAACACGACTGATTAATTGTGTTGGTAAAGAAAGGAGAACAAAACCACCCTTCGAAATCACATCCTTCAAGTTGGAAAAAAAGAAAAGAAGAAGAAGGGAAGGATCCCGGGCAATGCTTGGGAGCCCGTGTGGAGCCAGACACAGGCGTTGCCTTGCAGCAGAGGAAGCAGCAGGATGTGCCGCGGGCACCGCGTCACCCAACGGCTCCACTGTTCGTCGATGATGCGGAGGACAGCCTGGCACAGGGCCGCTCCGGTGTGGGTGCGCGCCAACCGCTACTCTGCTTTGCAGGTGGACGGAGCCACGGAGGGCAGAAATGCAGGGTTCAAGGCACAAAAGTGCCCAGGCCTTCAGCTAATTTGACACTGTTTATCGTGGCGAATCTAAGCTACGGGACAGGAGTCTTTTAATTTAGTTAATAACTATTCTGTAAACGGTGATTAGGTTGAAAAGTATGTTTCGCAGTGGCACTTGCGATCACATTGCCCTCGGGCACGGGTGGCCGCACCTGACGCCAGTTCAGACCCAGCTTCACCTGCAGAGGCCAAGCGGCCGGCATAGTGCTCCCGGCCCCAGGACCGGAGCTGTGACGTGGCCAGGCGGTGGGTGCCCCCACCCCGAGAGCCCTGAGCACTTAAGCTTTGCCGTCCAGAAACGCTCTGAGCAACGAGGAGGAGGCCAATACGCGACTGGAATGTGGGTGAGATTAAAATACATCTGCGTGGCCTTGGCCGTGCCGAGGGGCCGCGTGAGTGGCGTGTTCCGCAGGCGCATCTCAGCAAAATATCTGGTTTCCTGGATTGCCTGAACCTGGCACTTCAGGGATGAAATATGAGTTTTAATGTGCAAGCGCAAGTGGCAGAGACTTTTTTTTAAAGATCAAAATGTGACCCGAACGCATTAATCACCAGAGTGTATCTTTTCTAACACTTGATGATGTGGCCGTATACTGAAAAAAGAAATTGATTACATAGTATGAAGAATCCTTCAAAACTGCATCCAAGTGCTGAAACAGAGTATAAAAAAGTTTTTATAACAGCCAAATGCAACCAAAAATGGATTAAGATTCTATTTGATTTATCTCCCAAATTGAAAGTTAATTCCTCTTTCCAGCTGCTGAGTAAAATACTCACATCAAAAGCAATTGGCGGAGCAACTGTGTCCTCAGTGAGAAATCGCTTCCTAATTTCTGGGTCCACATTCAAACCAAACGTCCACAACCAAAAAAAATGTCTGGTAAACCCAGCAATATATGGCGTACAATTAGGATGTTCTAACTTAGTAGTTTTTATAAAAGATAAAAATAGACTGATTGAAGGCTTGAGTTCTATTCTGAGCTGTCCAGAAGTATCTTTGTAGAAGATTATGAAAAGCAGCATTGCCCTCATTGGTGCGAAACAATTATTTTAACCGTTAATTTAACAGAATGTTGTGTCCGAGTGAACGTGTCAAAATTGGGGTCTGGAGACGCAGAGCGGAGGAGAGGAGCGGAGACCACTGCTCGTGCCTGCTGCAGTGTGTGGTTGAATCTAAGCGCGTGATGGCGGGTTGTCCGGAGGTGCGCGAGCTTCTTGAAACGGAAGAGATACAGTGCAAAAAAAAATTCTAATAATAATCTGGAAAGAAAGTAATAAATTACGGCAGCAAACCTAGGAGTGAATGGAGGCTGCGAAGGGGAAATAAGTCATTCCCTGGGCCGCACCTGGGCACGAGAGGGTACGGTAAGTAATTGAGGGGTCACAGGGAGAAATGGAGAAAGAGAATATCTTTGGGGAGAAGGACTTAGACTCTGTTTTTTACATCAACCTAGAGAAATATTTGTCTGATGAGGGTTTGCTCACCACCCGCCGCCCACTGGTTGGCAGGGAAAGAAAAGCGGTGGGGCAGGCTGGCCTCCAGCTTCTCACACGGGTGTTGTGAAGGGTTTCTGCAGGCGGGTTCCCCGTTCTGCTGGAGAAGAAGGGCCACGTGCTCAGGGGTGGCCCTCCCCTCCTCCTCTGTGCAGGGGTGTGGCGGGGAGGACTGGGGTGCTGGGCGTGACCCTGGTGATCGCTGTGGCCTCCAGGGCACTGTGCCTTCTCCACCACAGGTGCCCAGAGCTGGGGGTTTGGCCTCTCTCAGCGCCTGCTGGTGCTGGAAGTGGTGGGCATGCCGGGCTGTCACTGTTGCTCCAGGGTCCCCCGCAGGGCAGAGAACAAGAATGGCTGAACCCACCTCAGTAGCCAAGATCTGCCCGACTTGCTCTCGGCCTCATTTCCCCATCTCACCCGCAGAGCTCGGAGAGCGGCAGTGTTTCCTCCCTCTCGCCCTTGGCTGTGGAGAGGGTCTGCCCTTGTGTGGGCAAATGGGCCACCGCCCTTACACCCAGTTCACATAGACACAGAAGAGGGGACAACAAGTCCAGCCAGTGCCCTGTAGTTGTCCCCTGGGGAAGCTCTGCCTGGCCACCTGGTCTCCCGTGTGCGTGCCCAGAGCTGGAAATGACCCACTTCTGCCTTTCTCCCCGTGGGTGACAAATCCCACTGGCCCATCAGCAGCTGGGAACACTGGGCAGCTATGGCAGGAGACACAGCAGCAGCACACGTGACTCGTTTCCGAGGTGCCGCTCCTAGTACAGCCCAGTCTGGAGACACGCTGGCCCATGCCGGCCTTGCAGAAGGGTGGTTTGCAGGCAGGTGTAGGGCTCAGCCCTGAAGCCCCAGCTCCTGGCACAGGCCCGGCCAAGAGCAGGGATTGGGATTGTGTGAGGATTGAGTAATTTGGGACCCCTCCAACCATCTCCATTTCTCCAGCTTTAAGTTCCTTGGAGCAGCCCTTTAAGGTTAAGAACTTAAGTCTCAAGGAGACGTCTGCACTCCCGTGCTCACGGCAGCGTCATCCACAATAGCCAAGATGTGGATGCAACCTGAATGTCCAGGCACGGCCGCATGGGTAAAGGAGGTAATGCAATGGATTATTCAGCCTTAGCAAAGGAGACCCTGCATTGGCAACAGCACGGACGGACCTCGAGGACATTATTCTAAGTGAAATAGGCCGGAAACAGAAGGACAGATACTGCATGCCCCCCTTTCCTGAGGACTCTAAAGCAGCCAAACTCTCAGAATCAGAGGGTAGAACAGGGGTTACTGGGGCTGGGGGAGGGGAAACGAGAGATGTTGGTCAAAGGGGACAAAGCTCAGTTATGCGAGGCGGATCTGGTGTACAACAGGGGGCGTACGGTTAACAACAGTGTATTGTGTATTTGACATTCTACTGAGATGGTAGATCTTATGTTAAGTGCTCTTACCACAAAATTAAAAAAATACAGTTAAAGACTTAAAAAATAAAAATAAAGGAGGCAAGAAGATAGGTAAATTTATAGCCTTGATGTCACTGGTGTACACGCATCTCCGAACTCACCAAGTTGGAGACATTAAATACGTAAAGCTTTTTATATGCTCCTTATACCTCAATAAAGTAGTTTAAAAAAAGACAAAGTCAAGGGGACGTAGCTAAAATCTCATGGCAGAGAGCTCGAGCATAGCCTCGCAGGCTGCAGACACCGAGCAAAGTGGCTGGTCGTGGAGACCTGCAGAGACGCAGGAGACAGCTCAGAAACTCAAACGGTGACAGAGCAGAGAAGGAAAAAAGAGAAGCTTTCTGTTGTTACTTTATAAGCAATGAATATGAGATTTTGTTATTGATTTAAAGAAAAAGAAAAGGAAAAACAGGATGAAGGTTTGCAATGGAGGGAGGGAAAATCTGTCCCCCTGAATCCAGGTGGCGGCTAATAATTAGGAGAATGGCATGTGGTGAATGCAAAGCAGCTCCCGCTGGCCACGGCCTCTGCCCTGTGCCTTGGCTTCGGTTTTGTTTCCGTGTGAGCAACGCGGCTCCCACTCTCTGGTCCCAGCAGCATCCCCCCTTGCTGCAAGAGGCATAATTGGCTCTTCATAGTACTGTTAGCATCATAGACATTAGCATTAAATGACACAAGGTGACATAAATAACACTGATGCCCATGTCCACAGGAGATTAGCGCTATTAACCTTTCAGCCGAGCTGGAGGCATTGCCACTTTTTGTCCCCCCAAAACAGGCAGCGATGTTCGCTTTCAAATACACAAACTCGAAGCACCTGTGTTTAATTTTCATCGGGAGCACCGTTTTCATTTCTGAGCTGCAAAACTTCCGTGCTCCTGGCCTCTACTATGTCAAAAATGCACAGTGGCAGATTGGCATATTGAGCTATTAATAATTTGCTATATGTGTTACAGATGTTGCATAAATGAACGGTGTTCTATCACTATTTCTTGACACTGGGGCCCTTGGGGTGGCAGGCTAAGACCCAGATCTGTCTACAACCTGCCTGTTCTGGAAAGAAAGGGGAAAAAAAGTGGCCCCTTAGAGCAGAATCACATTCCAGCTTGCAGAGCCAATTTTTCAGATGTTCGCTCTTTCCTGTTCCTTGTTCCTCCACTCAGACCTCATCTGGCCACGATGAAAAATGATGTGATGCAATTTTTTATTCTGCGCTTGACACTCATGGAAGGCAACGCAGCGCATGGACTCCAAACTCCAGAAAGGTCAAGAAAGGAGGAACAAAATTTTTTGGAAGCAGCCCAGGAAAAACTTTCAGCTTGGACCACGTAGACCCAGGAAAACAAAACTGCTAATTGCTACCCCTTCTGCTGCTAGCAAGCTCCGGAGGAGCCCCAGGCACGCTTGGCGAGCACGTCCTTTTACATTCAAACGCTGCTGTGCCACCAGGTGAAACGGGCATTAAGCGCCCAGCTGAAAGTGGACAGTAGGTTTAGATTTTGACAGCAAACAGCTGAAGGATTTCTTAAAGTAATTCGAATAATGAAATCAATAGGTTATGCTACAGTTTCAAGTTTCCCCAAACAAATTTATATGAAAAATGATATTAATTTATCTGAGATTACTTCAGCCAAGAAATAGATTTTTCTGTGTCACTTCTGAAGGGTAGGGGGAAAAAAAATCCAAACTATTACAAAAATATATAGCTTGGAGAGTTCGGGGATCTAATAAACAAAATGTGCCTTTTCAGTTTAGATTAATCACAATTGCCTTGTTTACCCATTCTGCGGCCGTGACGATTTTTGAAATGCTAATAAATTCGGTCTCCTTTTCATCCCCCAAGTTCGGAGAATGGCCCTCTCCAAACATAATACATGTGTGGGCAGCATGCCCAAATTTTCTCTTTTCATATACACTTTTAAAAAATGCCACACAGCAGTGAGCCCCTGTTGAATAATTCCAGTGTGAGTAGAACACGAAGGTTAGCAATCCAAGTTTAAGCCAAATGGTGCCAGATAAAATTCCAATTTAGACACGGTTCCAATTCACACTGCTTTCAGCCTGTAACCTTCCCCGAACAGTGCAGCCAAAAGATTTAATAGTGTCACCAGCAGGGCACGCATAAATAGCAACTTTTATTGGTCACTATTCTGGAAATGTCAAGAGGGCTACAGTGGGCTCTGGTTTGCATTCAGCGATCACTTGCACACCTAGCTGGGTCTTGGAAAACGTTTTCACGGGGATACAGTGTAATTCCACGTGAAAAAGCGTTTTCACCCACGAGACTTCTGATGCAGGGCTTGGCAATACATTTCCTGGTAGCGGCAACGCATCCACACTGTCTTACTGAGTTTCGTGGGGATAAAGTCTGGCCTGGTGGCTGCAGGACCCATGAGGTCCTGCTTTCAATGGGCTCCCAGTCTAACAGAGAGACGGGATTTGTACCCGGAAGGGTTAAGGCAGTGCCAGCTGTTCAGACAGGGCACTGGGAGCAAAGCACACAAGAGAAGGTCCACCTGGGACCCGGGACAGACTGAAGGCGGAGGGTCGGCCGACGGCGAGGGAGGAAGGGCAGCCGCTGTGGGAACGGGGTCAGCTTGCGCCAGAGCCCGAGGAGCAGTGGGCGTTCCGGTCCCTGTTGGTTCGGAACTCACAGGTGGTGTTTCAAAGGACATTCTGCATCCGTAGGGCACGTATGCTGTTTGTAGGAGGAAGTTGCTGCCGTCACAAGGAGCCTTTGCTTTTGGAGACAGGTTTGGCTCAGTTCATATACTGTTTGCAGAAATGCCGTGTGTCTGCTTCATGTTGTGGGATACAGGACGATGTACTCACCTCCAGGGACAATCCAGGGATCCAAGAATTGGTCCGAAGTTGTGTGCTCATTTATTACTGTTGATGTTTCCTGGAAGGAGAGTTTCAGAGCAGTGCCCCTCGAGTGCTGGAGCCCCGAGTCCCATGTGCTCTGAGAGACAACGGTGGGCGTGGGGATCTCGGAGGGGCGGGTCCTGCTGTCCTGGGCTCTGCTGTGTGTCCAAGAGGAGGGCGGTATATTAGTCCAGACAAATGATTTCATACCGTGTTGGAAGTGTTCCTCACTCAAAGATTTCCACTGCCACTGCTTGGAGATGCACTCAATCACATTCACTGCGAACATGCTCTCAAGCCGTGGTAGCTGTGGGCACCCGTGAGGAGCTGGTGACAGTTCCATATGTGCTACCCCGCTGGCCCCAGGTCTCTGTGCTCCTCTGGCGGAGTTTGCCTCCGAGGGCTTAGGCTGACCCCGTCCCCTTGGCCTGCTGCGAGAGGCTCTCGGCCCGCTCACACCAGGTTCTCCGGGACATGCAGGAGGGGGCTGGAGAGTGGAAAAACCCTTCCCCTGCAAGGCCTGCACGGAAACAATCCCCCAAAGACGCACTCAAATATAAAACCAATCTAGAAGGAAAACCCGTCCTGTTTAAGGAAACTTGAGAGCTTTTTCCTATTGCAAAGCCAGCTCGATTCCTTCTCTTTTTCACTTATTGGTGACTTTAACAAATGTTTTAAACCAAATTTAGAACAGCTGGTTTTCCAGAAACTGCTGGAACATAAAGAAAATGGTTCGTTTGGTGCCATACCCAAATAAACAGGAGTTTAAACCTCAAGCTCTGAAGAAGTCTGGCCTCTGGTGGCTCCGGTTACTGAAAAATTGGCCTTTGTTCAAGGTGGATGGCGTATACCTTGCCAGATCGAAATACCTCATGAGTATTTCGCAATGAGTGCAATTGAATTAATAGATGCCGCCTCCCTAAGACCTGGATGGTTTCCGACGACGTGCACATGGACGGAGGCATAAAAGCACAACTGGTGGGAAGTCTGTGTCACATGTCCGCTCTAGACAAGGGGGGGCACTTACACTCTCTTTTCTGAAAATAAATCTCCACTTCCTACAAGGTATAATTATGGGCTTTGTTTCTTAAAACCCCTGCCTGGTACATAACTTCTTTTTTAAGTCTTTCTGTGATGTGACACTTTGTTTCTTCTTCATCATCTGAAACTCAAGTTTTTGTTTGCGTTCAGATTTAAAACAAACAAACCAAACCTGCCCAGATTGCCAACATTTTAACTCTGGCCGTGAACCCCACGAGTCTGAGGCGCCCCCTCCTGAGTGCCAGAGAGGGTGGGGCTATTCATCACTTCTGGTTTTGATTAAAATAAAAAGCCAGCTTGCAATCACAGGAGGGAAAGGATTTCCCCCCAAATATGATTTCTGATGGTCTAATTCTGGTTTCTATTCCCTTAACAGCACTTACTTGTTAATATGCCAGATATCTGGGAGCCGGGATCACTGAAAACATGTTTATTAACGTATTAAACTCAGCATAAGGACCCAGGGCCAACGCTCCCCTGGACAGAGGACCCGGGCTGCTAAATGAAGGCCACATGCCCAGGCCAGCCCACCCCAGCACCACAGAGCAGGAGGCTGGGATAGAGCTCGACTGAGAAGCCCTGCGGAGGCATTTAAATGCCCACTTAAAACCAACACCGAAGTGTTAACTAATGGAGTCCTGCGAATTTATGGCTGAAGCTGAGTCCAGAGTCCCTGGCTTAGAAAATGCATAGAGCATGATGCCGGCTGGTGCAGGGTCCCAGGCCTGCCTGTGTCCAGCCGCATCCGTGGGTGGAGACGTGCCCTGTGCTCCAATCATCAGAGCCCCGGAGCAAAAACCAGACGCTGCCACCAGACTGCTGGCTTTGACTTCAGGGGGCCTGGAATTACCACACTAAGGAAGGATTTCCCTGGGAATTGTTGTCCCCTTATTAAAGCATGGAAGCAAATGTCTCTAAATTCAAATACCTTGACTTTGTAAAGAGTCTACTACTTTGCAATTTCAGCTTTCCGTAAGGGACAACAAGTTTACTGGGCTAACCTCTTTCACAAGGTAGTCAAGATTCAAATTTTGAACAGAGCCAGATAGGCCATTTGCAAACAGAAACATTTACAAATGGATGCAGGTTCCTAACAGCACAGATGAATGGTTTACCTTGGTGGCCAGTACAGTCTCTGCTAAGTAGGGGACCACGTGCCACATTTGTAGTTTATACTTGTGTCCTGCTTGATTATTTTAGTGCCTCCAAATGCCCCAGTGAAGATCAGGCATAAGGTCACCCTGGCCATGAGGGGTCTCCATGTGTGCAGGGACACCTTGAGCCAGGGCACCTGCTGGGTTGGTGTGTGCCAGGGACCTGAAAGTGGGGACCAAATGTATAAGGGAAACACTGTCACCCGCAGATATGAATTCAAAGCATCCAGCCCCTTAAAGTCCTTAGTCCCCTTGAATTCTTCTACTGATGGAGTCGGAGGTGGCCTGAGTTTTCAACCAGAAAGTTTTAGAAGCCAGCTTAAAAGACCTTGAGTCTAAATGGAGACCCAGACTCAAGATGCACTTTCAGTATAGAGGCTGTGTGCTTGGACCTTCGCTGGAGCCCAGGAATGCATGAGGAGGTCCTCTGGGCACCGCTGGAAGGAAGGTAGGAATCCGAGCAGTGCTTTCCGGAAGATAACTGTTCTCAGCCTGTGAGCCATGCCCACAGCGGGGACCTTCTGACGTGCAGTATCCATGAACCGTTAGAAGGTGGCTGGGCTGCAGGTCAGCGCTGAGGCTGTGAGCAACCTTCACTGGCTGTCCCAGCGGGCTACACTCGGGCCACGCAAGGAAGTTGATCCGGACAGAGGGAGCCCAGGGTCTTAGGTCCTCAGTGGCTGACAAGCAACCAGATGGGGTACTTCCTCCCTGCAGCTAGGGAGGACCGTGACAACATGCAGAAGGAGTGTATTGGGACACATGTTCATGAGATGTGAGTGAGAAGCATTTTGGGGTGCCCCATCTGTGCAAAGCAGTTGGCTCCAGGAAACTTCCAAGCTGTCTTCCATCCCAGATGTGGTCAGCAGTAGCAACTGGTATGTCCTCAATTCTGGAGAAACAGGGGACAGGTGTGACAGTACTCTCAAACTCACCCACCCAGGATGGGCGATGACACTTGTCACCAAACACTCTGATCATACTTCTGTCAGTAAAATACTGTCCCCAGTATGAGTATATGGATCTGTTTTTAAGTAGACAGAAAGAGAGAGAGATTCTGTTGTTGGGATCCATCATAAAACATACACAAAACACCAATTCCAAAGCACGAGCACCAGATACATATAATTTCTAATATTTTCCCCATAGCTCATTGAAGTCTCCTGACGCCTCACCTGAAGACCACCGTTTCAGAGCACAGGGGTGAGTTCTGACCTGCTCATTCCATTTTCCGTGTGACTCTGCGACGCCGTTGCCGCCCCTGCTCCTCTGGTCCTGCTTCCCCCCTGCGAAGTGAAGCGACTGGAGAGAGGGTAGATTTGGAGATTAAAACATACCAGTCCTACTTTTAACTTCGTCTCTCTGTCTGGTACCTCTCTCCCCCCGAAACCCATGTAAGATTGTGAATTATGCTCGGCTGTCGGGGAGAACTTAGTTTGCAAATCACAGGACTGCTCATCTCGGAAATCTTGCAAGTTATGTAACTGGCTCCAAAGGCTGTTCTCCAAGGATCTGCACCTGACGGCCCTTGAAGGATGTCTAGAAAAACGCCCTCTGGAGGTGACTCTCAAAGTGCGTTCGGGTTTGGAACTTCTTGGCTGCAAGTGGCAGAAACCCCACCCCAACCCGCTGAAATACTGGGGGTGACAGTGAAGGCCCTGGGTGCGTCCCAGGATCCAAGGGCAGAGACGTGGCTGTGTCACACATGCCTGGCACACGGGGACTCTCTCCATCCACAGCTGTGCTCCGACTTTATTCCATCCGGTAGATTGGCCTCCTTTGTCCCTCGCAACACGGAGGCCATGCGGTCACCAACAACTCCGAGGCCACACAATATATAGCTTCCGACAGCGTAAAGAGCTGGACTTTCCTTTCCTCCATCAAAAGTTCCTACGAGAGCTCTGATTGCCCGGGGAGAGCTGCCCGACCTGGACCAGCCCCCTGTGGGCACCACCACGGTGGTCTGGGGCACCCACTCAGGTGGTTGTGGGAGGATCCTTTCCCATAAGACAGGTAATCCTTTACGTGTCCACCAAATAGGTGCCATTTCCAGACTCCACACCAGAAAAGCTGATCCTCTCAGTCCGGTGTGGACCTGGGAGTAGTTTCTTAAATTCTCCACTGCCGGAGCAGGTCAGTTATTAGATATCTGACGTGGCAGAAGCATCCCGTCTCCCGGGCTGCTGGGTCTGAAGCGATTGTCGGCGTAGGCCGCGTAGGGGAAGCACGTTCCCAAGCTGCCGCCACCCAGAGGCACCGCCCCAAGGGGGCTGGGAGAGCCGTGTTCACCGGGGCGGGGGCTGGGTCTTTCCTTTCCTTGAAAACCTGAGGGCTAGCACAGTGCCTTTCACGAAATAAGCAAATCAACACAGAGAATTGCAAATGACTGAAAATAATGCAGACCTTCCCCTTCAGTTTTGCAGCTGAAACAAATATGAAATTCTTTCGATTACACTTGACATTTTAGATACTGCGATTTTATGGAATTTTTCTGTCCTGTCTTAAAAATTCCAATTCTACAAGCAAGCATGCCTAAGCGTGTGAGGCCATTGGAAAATAACAGTGAAGTCAGAGGAAAATAAAACACAAACGCTTGCACGTGTGTAAACTATACCTTGAGAAAATAGGGGTTCTGGGAACACGCTGTCCAACTATGATTTTTTAACACATACTTATTCAGAGAGCAGATGACCTGCTGGAGCTGCCCCAGTCCAAACGCGGACTTGGAGTTCCACCATGAGAGGAGGCTGCCAGCCCCATCTACTGCTGAGCTTCTAGCTCTTTCTAAGATGGAGAATGGGCCCCAAACATGGTTTTCCCCCCAGAGTCTGTGTGGCTGAGGACACTCGCAGATGTTTGAGCTTGAACTCTGGGCCAGCAGTGACTGCTCTGGCATCTAGCTCCACAACCATGTGGGAGTGCGTAGTGTGGAATGTTCTAGATGCTCTGTGTAGAGAGGACTCCAAGGCTTCAGAAACTTGGGAATTTAGCTGCAATGTCCTCTTGGAGAAAATTGGTTTTCCCTCTATTGATTTGTTTCATCCCAAATAGCTCAAGATGTCATGGATTTGGGTAGGGAATATTAGTAAGCTATTACGATGGAACTCTTCTCCCCTCAGTTCTGGCTTGAGAGAAATAAAGCGCCCAAGTGAGCGTGGGGTAGACTGGGGTGTGCAGAACTCACAAGGGTTATGGCTCAGAACAGACTCCGCCAAGCTTGGGCCTCCGGCCAGATTAAGCGTCGAGGGGTCATAAATGGAGAAAGGGCACTTGCTCTCCTGTGGGTCCCCTGCCCGCTGCTCTCTAAGGTGGGAGGGTCCCACGAGAGGAGCTCTCCCTGTGACGACTGCACAGGCCCTACAGCTGTGGGTGTGAACAGCTGGCCAGTCCTGCCCGGGAGAGCTCGGGGGCCACTTAGCCACTGGCCAGGGCCAGGCAGAGAGAGCACGAGTCGGTGCTGCCTGCTGGGGAATGACCACTCCCTTCCCATGGAGGTCAAATGCTGGGACGCTCAGCATCAGATGCAGAATCTGTGATGAAGAGAAGGGACTCTCTTGGGGTCCAAGAGTGTCCCTCACCAGGGGCTCTGCCCCGACAGGCAGCAGGAGTCCGTGTGGGGCGGGCAGCCAGAAGGCTGTAGGCTAAGTGGGGACCAGGAGCACAGCACGTGGGCCTACCGAAGCACCCTCCCTTCCCCTCTGACGAAGTCACCAGAAGAGGGACGGTGCTTTGTGGTCAGAGCACTCTCCATCAGCATTTCAGAAATCATGACCACATGGTAAGCTCTGCGTGTATGTGTGTGTGTGTACGGATGTAGTCACACAACATGCATCATATATATTTGTGTCACAAATATGTATCATATCTGTCTTGTCATGATATAAATATCTTCACATATAGCCAATATAGCATGATCCTGTGTATATATGTATGCATGTATGTGTATATGTATATGTGTGCACAACACACATGTGCACACACGCACACGCTTTCTGGTTGGCAATGCATTCTGAGAGTATTTAGACCTTCCAGCACCTGTCCCTCTTCCAGCAACTGAATCACAATAACCCACATAGTCTCATGAAAGATACAGCTCCCCAAGGGAAGCTGTGATTCAGTTATAATCTGATACATGCTATGAGACACATGATTGGTGTATGATATGTAATATATACATGCACACAAATATATTTTTAGAATTATACTTAGTACATAATTAATATGTTAATGATATGTGATTAATATACATATAAAATTCTCATTAAAATACATGCACCAGAGAAATGAATTTGGAACTGCATTTCTGAGGAGAGGAGTTGACATTATGCCTGAGAAGGGGGATTAATATTCTTTAAATGAAGAAAATGGCCTTTGTAAAACCTTAGGGATTCAAAGGAATTTGCTAGGTTTTGGAAAATTGCAAATATTATCAATGTAAAAACAATCCTTATTAATCACCAAGGTTGGGTTTGGGAGTGAGGGAAGATGGGTCAGGCCAGAGGGTTTCTGAGCTGAGAGTAGGTCACGACTACTGTAAGTCCTGGGCTTGTGGCACGTTGCCCTGCATTTAACTCTTCATTGTGAAATAATTATAGATTCATAGGAACTTGCAGAGGTGATACAGGGAGTTGCCTAGACCCTTCACCCAGTTTTTGCTAATGGTAACAGTGAGCATAATGATAGTATGGTGTGAAATCCAGACAATTAACACTGGTACAAGTCAGATTTTGCTGGTGATACGTACGCGTGTGTGTGCATTTGGTTCTATGCAGTTTTAGCTCATGTGTCAATTGGTGTGAACCCCAAGTCAGGGGCCGGAACTGCCCTGTCACCACAGAGCTCTCCTCTGTGCTACTGCTTTGCAAGCACACCCATTTTCTTTCTCCGCCCTCATCCTGAAACAGTTGCACGACTCATCATTCCTCACCTCTATCATCTGTAATTCAAGAATGTTCCAGAAATGGAGCCATACAGTATACAGCCTTTTGATACTGGCTTTTTCCCATCAGCATAATGCCCTTGAGCTCCAGTTGTATGTACGGAAGTTTGTTCTTTTTTATTGCTGAGAATTATTCCATCGTATGGATGCACAGCAGTTTGGCCGTTCACGCGCTGAAGTATCTTTGGGTTGTTTTGGGCTATATAAATTAAGCTGTTGTGAACATTCATGTCCAGATTTTTGTGTCAACACAGTTTTCATTTCTCTGGGTTATATGGCCAGGAATGTAACTGCTGAGCATATGCTTGGCTTTTTAAGAAACTGTGGAACTGTTTTCCAGAGTGTGTATACCATTAGCACTCTCCCCAGCAAGGTATAAGGGATCCAGTTTCTCTCCATCTTGGATAGCATCTGATATTATCATAACTTTTAAAAAATTTTAGCTGTTCTAATAGGTGTGTATAAATATCTCATTGTGATTTTAATTTGCATTTCCCTAATGGGAGAGGATCTTGGATATATTTTAACAAGCTGTGCTTTTATCCTCTTTGGTGAACAGTGTGTCTTTTTTCCATTTTCTAATTGAATTGTTTGTATTTTTACTGTTGAATTTGAGAATTCTTTATATGAGTCTTTTGTCAGATATGTGGTTTACAAACCCTCTCTTCCAGCATGTATCATGTTTTTTTATTCATCATCTTAACAAGCTCTTTTCCAGAGCAAAAGTTTTAAATTTTGATGAAGTCTAATACAGTTAAATTTTCATTTGTGAATCATGCTTTTACTGTAATGTCTAAGATGGGTCTTCTCCTGGTCCTTTGGCTAGACAGAACCAGCTTTTCTTGGGTCTTTTTTGGGTGTGTGTCTACCGGCATTTCTGGTTTACACACTGCTCCGGTGCCTCATTCAGGACAGACCCAAGGCAAAAGGAAAATCCAGGGATCCACCGCTATGTTGTTCTTAAGGCTTGAGGTCCCTAACTGGTTGTTTCCTTCTTCTCACCGTTCGGAATCATATATTTATTTTATATATAATGCCTATAATTTTTAGGTGTACTTAGTGGGGGAATTAGGGAGAAATTTGTCTATTACATCTTTCCCGGAACTAGAAGTTATAACATTTTGATTCTGCCGTTTTGCCCACATATTTTCTATTCTGGGAATACTTTGATAATAGTTTACAAATGCAAATATTTGAAACCAAACTATGTCAACATTGAGTTTTTGTGGAGAAAGTATTTTATGGAGCAAATCCAGTTAAAACAATTTAAAATAAAAATAGAAGCACTGGAAGTATTTCACTGCTGTAGAGAAAATTGGTCAAGGCATTATTTTACCAAAATTATTTTCATCAAGATCCATTCTTTCTCAAATAAATTTTAAAGTCAAGCTTCGATTCATAGACCAGAAATTTGTCCACATAGCTTTTATTAATTTTACCCTTTGCCAATTTATATACTTTGTATTGTGGTCATAGTATGTTTTAACTCCTATACTTTCTAGATCATTTCACAGCTCTGGATCTGCCAAGAAATTTTGATTCTTCTGACAGTTTTACCACATGCATTGTAGCTATTGTCGCTTTTATTTTGTACTGATTTGCTTCTGCCGTAATAATTGTTACGAATTGAAGGAAATATTGGTCTCTCATGTCTATGCCTTAGCGAATCCTTAAGAAAAACATTCCTCCCAAATTTTCCAAGATGGCTTTATGGTTCAGGACGAGGCAGCCTTTCTTTCACCACATACGTAAGAGGAAGCCAAACCTGTGCCTGAGTAGCTGCCAGGAGTGTCCCCTGCTCCCCAGCACTGCGGGGCCCCAGGGTGCGGGGAACCCTGTCTGAGGGTGGGAGGGAACGGAGCCCTCTCAAAATCTCTCCTGTGATCCTCCTCTCCAGGCTGCCGACAGCATATTCCACCTACATCCCCCCAAACCAGAAACTCTCCCGTCACCCTTTCCTGAGTCCCTCTCCCAGTCAGCGTCCAAGCCTGTGGGTTCTGCTGAGACTCCCGCAGCGGTACCCTCCCGCGGTGGCGTGCAGCCTCCCGGCTTCAATGCCGCCCGAGTTCTCACTGAGTCTTCTCTCCTGGGCCTTTTCCTGCTCCCTCACCTATTTTATCCTTTCCCCTGCTAGAGGGAATGTCCCCAGACACAAATCTGAATGTGCAACGACCACAGCTCTGTAGCCCTTGGAGACTCTCATCGTCCAGAGGGGAACCCAGAGGAAGAAGTTAAACTGCTGAGACTAAGGCCACCCAAGGGTCCCCGGATGTCCAGCCTCCTGGAGTCTCCCTTTGCTTTAAGTCAAAGACAATCTGGACTTGAATGGTGCATGAAGTCCGGTGTCCTTCCTGATGAATTTCAGGGTCCCTCCTTCCTCGCTGCTGTTCCAGACCACGCAACACTGTCCCGCTTGCTGCTGAAGTCGTGGCCACGTGTGCACCAGCTCCTAAATGCACACGTGCATTAGAACACAGCATTTAGCACATTGGGCTGAATATTTGGGGATGACATAAGAGGACAATTCTGAAAGGAGGAAAAACAGACTTAAAACTATGAATCTGATTCCAGAGCTATGGGATTTGTTATTCACCTGTGCCCTTTTCTGGTGAGTCCCTTGCCGGGAGGGGCAGGCAATGAGGTGCGAGAAGCAATGTTGGGGATCCAGTGTTGGCAGAGGTGATGTAACTGGTTATTGGGGTGACGTGCAGCCCCAGGCTGGAGAGGCTGGGCTTGGGGAGAAGCCACGCTGGGAATCAGAACACCTGAGTTCCGGTTCTTTGCTAAATTGTATGGCTGTGTGTGTCATTTATGTTTCTTTAACCTCCATTTCCTTATCTGAGAAATGGGAATAATAACTCTTGCTTTACTTACTTCCCGCAGTTATGAGAATCAAATGAGAAAATACAGGCAGCTGTAAAAATACAAAGCAGAGTATGTGCATTCACCAATTCCTTAAGGAAACGGGGCCAGAGTTGAAGGGCAGGCCAGACCCCCGTCCACGCAGACTTCGCAATTCAGTCCTAAGACCATAATGTGTCTAAAACATTATGAATTTAGGAAATGCCTTTTCAATATGGTGAAGAAAACAGGAGGGCCCCGGTGACGGTCACAGCGGGCCCCCCGTGCTGGGCCGCCCGCAGTGGCTCCGGGTGAAAAGCAAACCACCTGAGAGCTTCCCGTGGGGACCCTGACTTTGGAAACAGCACGGCAGGGACGATGACAAATGCCTCTGGGGTTTCACAGCTTGGGAGAGTTGGAAGGTTTTGCTAAGACCTTGAAAACCTACTTAACCCAGAGACTGAAGCATGATTGTGTTTCCAGGCAGAAACCCCTGCCCGCCCCCCTCTGGCGGCCTCACAGATCCCTGGTATGAATCAGGCACCTAGAAACTTTCCCAGGGAAGCAGCACTGAGAAGTCAGTGAGCTGCATGATTGCCAGGCGACCCCTAGACCAGTGACTGGTGATTCAGAGTCCCACTGGCCGGCAGCAGCAGCCCTGGGACAAAAACCAAATGCCACCCAACCCTAGCCCCACCAGCAATCAGGAGCTGCAGGCTGTTCCCAAGTGTCAGCGACCAGCAGTGCAGCAACTGTGTGACCAAGGGCCCAGGTGCGTGCCACTGCCTGGTAACAGCTGAGCCACTCAGAGTGTCTCTGGAAGGAGCTTTTCCTGGAGAGAGGAGAGGTGCGTGGATTCGTCGCTGCCGTCTTTGGCGGTATCCGTGCTCGCCCGGTGTGCGCAAGGTGCTCCCTCGCCGATTTTTCCTGTTACTTGATTTCGGTGAAGAATGTTGACTTGCTGCCAAAGTCCACAGGACATTCTCAACCAAATTTAATAGCAGGAGGGTCAACTTGAACCCTGATGACTTCATACGAGTTTCTTATAAACATGCTTCCTGGTTCCAGATATGGTCTCCTTCCTCCTGTGAACGTTCATTAGCAACCTGCCAAGGAACTGCAAGTTGTTTTGCAGAAAGCTGCTCAGGACGTCTTGGGGTGTGTCCCCGTGCCAGCTCAGAATTGCCTCCGGGTGGCGGGGAAGCTGATGCCGCCGAGCTCCAAATCTGTAGAAGCTCCATTTACCCTAAGGCTCCAAGAGGAGCTGCCAGGGCCTGTGCCAGGCTCTGCCTCCGAGCTGCCACCCCAGCCACACTGTCCGCTGTGCCAGGAGATGAAAGTGTCGAGGACACACAGAGGATACAGACAGCAGGCTTGGGAATAGACTTCATTAAGCATTTGATTGTCTTTGCCCCAAATGATATTCCTGGGAATTTTCCTTAAAATCATTTTGCACTGTATTTTAAAACAGAAACAAAAACAAAAACAAACCTTAAACTCATTGCGACCGATTGCTCTTGGCAGACGTCTGCATTTTAATGGAGGGGCTCGAATTCTGAATTGGTTTGCAGCAGGCTTTATTTATAAATCAGTTTTAAAATGTGGATGCTTTGTTCCCAAATATGAATGAGCTAGTTAGAGCCTGGAAAATCAGAGACAAAAACCAAATAGCCTAAGACGTTCATTGTATAGTGTGGCATGACCATAGTATAAGTTGACTTTAAATTCAAGGAAAATGTGCTCAAATGAGCATCCAGCATATGTACGTTTTTTGGGCCTTTTTGCTTTGCTTTGAGCTCCGCAGCCCTTCCTCCTCCTCCCTCCAGTGCCCACCCAGCCTCCTCATCCTCGAATGGAAATTGGACTTTTAAAAACTGCTCAAGGAGAAATAGCTTTCCACGTATAACTGCAACCTCTTTGCTCTTGCAATGTTTTGGGGGCACCTGATGGAAAGGGAGGACGCGCGGGGCCACGTCGTTTTGGACAGAGGACCCAGCACTCCCTGCAGGGTTTTCTAAGTCAACATCCACCTGCCCAGATCTCCCTCCCTCCTGGAGGGTTTGCAGGTGGGAACTGCTCCGTTCTGCGTCCGACGCCTCCCCTTGGAGAGGGTTTCCCTACCCTCGGCCTTTTCTGTCTCCGCAATTTCACTGCAGCCTGACCTTGGGCTTCCCCTCCAGCGTGGAGGGTGGGCTCGCAAACTTTCTCTTTAAATTCCACTCAGCAAGAATATGCTGTAAAAGGTTAGCACACGTTCATGCCTCCTCAGCACAATGCAATCCAGTTTGCAAAGTGCCCCCCACGAGCTAGAAAGGGCCAAGGATCAAGTTAAAATCTACAGGCTTCTCCTAGCAGTAAAATAGGTATCTGAGAACCAGGTAGGCGCTTTTCCTCTCACGATGAAAGGATGTCGAAGCAGAGGCCGACACTGGGGTCGGGATGGAATGCCCGGGACACGACCTACCTTTTGGCCCACTGAGGCTGAGCTTCTCTGACCCTCTGCCTCCTCACCCACAGACCCCCTCTCAAGCTCGTTACAAGGACTGATGTGTTGTCTTTGCTCATGGTCCTTGTTCTTCATGATATTACTGGAAATATTTGAAGACAAATGGGAAATTTATTGATAATGATTTGTTATGAAACCAACTGAACACAGTCCAAAGAACTACCGTCCTCTGACATCTGAAGAAAGACCTGGTACCTAGTGCTATCGTTTCTACAGACAGGGCAGCCTCAAGTCCAACCTCCCAGGACAGTTCAGCCATATCCACTGCTAGGGAAGACCTCAAACCAACCAGCCATTAATAGAACGTCCGCCATTCCACATCACGGCTGAGTCATAGCACCCTAGAGCCGAAAGAAACCTCGGGTAAGAGCCGGCCGCAAAGCTTCCACTTTTAAAGAGATGTAAAGAATGAAGCCAGAGAGTGGGCGCGGCTCACCCCAGGTCACGCGGCTGTTCAGTGGCAGGAGAAGGAGCCTGGTCCAGCTCTGGGAGTTCCTGCCTCTGCGCTGAGCCTGGGTGTCTGCTACAAGGACAGGTGTGTGGGGTCTCTGTCCTGTCACCTGTCAGGGAACAGAACGAAGCTTCTGTCCTCTTCCTCCCTGATTTGTTTCATCCTCGTTGTCACCTTCTGGGGACGTCCTGAACTTCCCCAGCACCCTCCAGCCCCTGACTGGCGTTTAAGACTCTTCCTGTGTTTGGTCTGGAACATCTTCTGCTGTTCAACGACTGGGAATAAGTCTGAGAATTCCAAAGGAGCGGTTTCCATGGCAACAACAACCTCATGGAAGGTTTCAGAACTTTTACCTCCTACTCATCGTCCTGCAGAAATTCAGAAAGCAGCAGGCATAAGGACGAGTGCTAATTATCTGACCTGAATTTGCTGTGGTGGGCAGAAGAAAGACAAGTGCAATGCAGCCTGGCAGACATCCCTCATCGGCACAGATCCAAATTACTTTCTGGAAGTGAAACATTGTCACATTATTATAATTTTCTGTTGGAGACGGCACTAGGTATCAAACAGAGGGTCATTTGCCTTGCACTGCGGAAGGCTCAGCTTCATGCCTTTGAGGGTGTGAAGTTGTTTTCTGGTGCTGCCTTTTGGTCAACCTGGCGGAAATGACGATCACATTGGTTAGGATGTCTCTGTGCCTGTGATGTCCATGGTATAGCAGAATAGCCAATGATGATCAGTGAGTTAGTGTTTAAACACAGATCACTGAAGTCCTGGGCACTTGGTCTTAGATGTCTGAGTACTGAGGCAGCCTAGGCCAATGGACTTTATCTCAAGGGACTAAGAGCCCATTAGCCCACTGCTAGGACAATGGACAATGGAATACAGTTTCCAATTCAGCATTAGAGTGGCTTTGAAAAGCTATGGGAAGAGACCCTCTATTATTCAAGACTCTTCTGAAAAACATAACCTGTGAAAACAAATTATCCTCTTTCGGTTGTTAGGGGCCCATAGGGTGGTCATCTCCCTTACCTGACACCAAGGTCAAATGCTATGTGGGCAGGCGGCACAGACCAGAAGACACACACAGCCCCAGACTCTGGAGCCGGAGGACTGCCGCAGGGCAGCCCTGGGCAAGGCCTGCAAATGAGTAATAAAATGACCCTCCTACCAGGATTTCAAAGAGAATCACATACAAATTTCCAACCTATAACAATTGTGGAAAACCTTTCCTTTAATAAGTCTTAATTAAAAAAAAACATTGACAGGGAGGTCAAAGGAAATAGCATTTATTTGAGAAAAAAGAATTGCAATTTGGGCACAGTGAGTCAGGGCAGCCCTAAACATTGTCCCATAAGGCAAATGCAGGAGAGGGTTTTTATATGGGATTTCCATGAAAAGTTGTTTTTGCAGGCAGAGTGCATTGGCTGGAGAACCACTAAATGGCAGACCTGCTCTGATTGGTTGGTTAATTAGGGTACTCCAAGCCGCGAGTTGCTGAAGGCCGGCAGCTACTGACTTCAGTTGTTTATCCAAGTCTATTGGATCGTTCCGTGGTTTGACCTTTGGCAGGTGCGTGTGCAATCCTCCCGCAATCTCCCACTCCACTCTAGAATGGTGCCTTCGTTTTAGTTACTTCGTTTCCTTTCACATAAGCAATCTCTTTAATCTATATCTTTTTAGCTTGAAATTATACATTTGAAGTGATTTACTTCCGCCATCAAGAATTGAGTGGTTAGACAGGCTGCGATTTCGCTTATACGTTCAGACTCCACTCTGAAAAAGACTTCACATAACAGCATGTTTACTGTAACAAGAATAAATCATAATGTATTCGACGTAAAAGAACACTTGCACAAAACAATGTGGGTTGAAATCAGGTGTCCAGAATGGAGGTGGTGTGTGTGCCTTCCTCGGACCCTCCCGGCCGAGCCCTCATTCTTGTGTGAGGAGGTGCCCTTCGCTTTGGCCTCTCATGGCTCCTCCTCCTGTTTGCTCCAGTGAGACACTGGAACCACTGAAGGCCTGGGTTGTCACCGATACATCCCTACACCCCTTTCATCCATTCCACAGGCTTTTGTGGAGAGTGTGGCACACCCAGCGTTCACGTCTCCTCGGGTTCTCTTGGCCTCACCTCCTCCAGGACCTCAGGCTCCTTCCTGCCCCTCTGCAGCCCTGTGGCGATGTGGTCCCTGCAGATGGTCTGGGGCAGATGTGTCCAGCGGACGAAGTCCCTAACTTCAGGGATATGCCGGTGCATTCAGGGGCCTTCTCGCCAATGTATCATGTGACATCAGCACCAGCAACTACAGAAGTTGCCTCCAAGGGTGCTTTAGGTAAGAGTGGGGAGACGGGGAGCTTCAGTAGCTCCCCCACCGATGACAAAAATATGGCTTGCAGCGTAAGCCTGGGGGCCACTTTAGATCCTGTGCAGTATACCCTTTGGGGATGCTACAGCCACAGAGACCGCTCTGCCACGGTGGAGGCAGCCCAGCCCGCAGAAGCAATTCTTATTTTGCCAATTAGTGTTACTGTGCAGACCCAACAAATCAGGAGGTAGAAATGCCTCTACTGCAAGGTCTTAACCTTTCAGGTTGACATTAAATTGGAAGAAACTGCTCGTGTTAGAAATAATTACTGCCGATAATGAAGACAGTTAAGCATAAAAGAATCTTATAACTCTGGCACCATTTGTGCACTTAGACATCGGCTCGTATTTTTCCCTTCACAGATGTTACGATAATGGTGTCAACACTTTTATTTCTTTGTCCATAAGCTGAAAATTACGGCCGTTTCATAAATTGCTAACGTGCTCGGAAGGTGGAGGCCCAGCTGCAGAGCACATGGGTTCAGACTCCCGCCCGAGCCTCATGTTTCACGATGACCTCAGTTTCCTGTGCTGAATGGGAGCCGATGGGAGTGAGCACTTGTAAAACTGTTTCTGAAGAGTGAAGTTATGAAGAGGTGCTGTGAGTCGAACATCTGCTCCATCCATTACCCGCAAATAGGAGCCGGGAATTTACAGTAGGGCCAGGATGCATCGATAAATTAAAGCCCTCCTGTGCGCACGCCTTCCCCGTGTGTGCCAAGTGGAACCACGAGAAAAAAGAGAGATGCTGTACAAGAAAAGTCAGATTTTTTTTCTCCCTCTACCAGAGCTGGTTTGGGCAACAATAGTTAGGATCTGATTTTCGCTATGTAGCTGCTGGCTTTCTTTGTCAAAATATAAGCAATGTTCAATGGCCGACTTGTGCATTAAAGTTGTTACTTGAGACAATGAGGGTCCCCTTCTCTTTAGAAGCCACGTTCATCTCTTTCAATGATATAGTCTTCACCAAAATACTGAAAAGATGAACAAAAATAAATAAAGTGTCATTGCCGTTAAGTGTGCAGGTTACAAATGGCATAAATACTCAAATATTTGTTATGTCTGGAATTCGATACTGTTAATTATGTTAGGTTATGTCACCGTACTGGGAACGTGCATTTTCTCAAAACTGACGTACGCATTAATTAATGAAAGAAAAATGTATAGCAATGTAATAGAGTCTTAAAGTTTTTAGGTGGGCTGTTTCAGGTCGATACTCTAACAAAGCAGTTTGGGTGGGGGGCGTTCCCCCACCCCGTCCTCATTCGTACGCACGCGCCACCGCGGCTCATCCAGCGTCCGCACATCCACGCCGCGAGACCAGGGAGCCAGGAAATTGGAAATGGAGTGCTCGCTAATCCTCCCAGCCTTCCCCTGTCCAGGTCTCCTCCCCTGCACATCATATATCAGACAGTCCAGGCTGTTTATATCCCCACATCATTCCTGGTACCGAGGCCACGTCTCTGACTGTGCCGGGAAGGGTTTGGCCCAGCGATAAGAGCCATGTGCAAGGCTGTGTGGGCGGCCAGGAGCAGACGGGACATTCAGAGGATGTGCTATGGGATCAAGGGTAAGCGCCCTCTGAGACAGTCCCTATGACAGGCCAGTCCCTGCTACCCTGTGTAGACAGTGGAACACACAACCACATCGCGCCCGCGGCTGCAATGGGCCGTGCTTATCCTGCAGCACCCATCACCCTCAAACCACAACCCTTGGAAAAGTAACTATAAATGCCGCCTAGGCCAAAAACTCTGGGTGTTTGCCTCATTTCTCCCATAAAGAAATAAGCAATAGTAGAAAAATTATATCTCCCACCTCAGTTTTTCTTACGTATAAAATGAGTTGTGTAATGTTGATCAGCAAGGACTGAATTCAATCTCTGCATCTCCTCCTAAAAATCCTAATACTAATCTGAGATGATAAATTAGAAAGCTCATTCACATTATGCAAAATTATTCAAAACAGATGGTGAAGTCAATTTAAAGGCTACATTTTTTTTTCTGTCCCTAAGAACAAATGCTGTTACAGAAAAGGCAAAAGAGTAGATTTTAACCTGTTTGCCCTTTGAAATGACCACCAGTAACCTCCTTCCAATTACCTGTGCCCTCTGACTGTGGCCCTGGGAGCTGGCTTTGTGAGTTAGAAGCTGTTTGCATTGCCACCAGACTGTGCATAAAGCCACTGCTAGCTTTGTGTCTTCCTAGTGTCTAACGACCTTGTTAAGTAAAGCGAGTGTTCAATAAATATTTGGCTTCAAAGTCATTGTTCTTAACCATCAGACTCAAGTGAGGTTTGCTCATTCAGGCACACTTGGGTTTGAATTTCATCTCTGCCATTTACGAGCTGGGTGACCTGGTCTAGCAAAGTATAACATCCCCAGGCTTCACGGTCTTCATCCCTAAGACAAGGTAACTGCCTAGAGAGCTCCTGGGAGGAAGAACGGATCAGTGTAGAGGTGTTAGCACAGTGCCTGGAACACAGGATGCAATTGCCAGCAGTACGTGTTACTATTGTTGTTATAATATTTTAATGACGAGACAATAAAAGTTGTCTTGCCAGTTTCTCATGCTCTCCTTTATCCACCTGCCTTGGTATAATTACAGTTAAACCGATTAGTCACAGGTAGTTAAAGACACACAGGAGGCTTAACCTATGAGGCTGTGTGGTCTGACTCTATCTGAGCCACTGCTGTGTGTTAGTGCTAATCATTCCAAAGTGGTTAGCATCGCGGTTGTTCACAGCATCCCATTCAAGCAGTAGTTGTTGGAATTTGGTGCACAGACCCAATCAACACAGGCAGCACTTCATGAGAAAACTGGATGGATGCTCGTGAACTACTAGGTGAGAAGAAGTAGAGGGAAGCTGACTTGGAGCCAATTTCCTCCAAAGTTGTGAAGGCCCAGAAAGAACTATATCAGCCAGAGATACACAAAGAGTGACTGGATAATTCTGGAATCATCACACGGAACCCTGTGCCTCTGTTCTGACATTCATTAGAGTTCCACACCCACATCCAGAGTCGCACACTAAATATCTGAGTGGCCTCAGCCCCCACAGGGCTGTAAGCTCTTGGAAGGGCAATGTGAATGGACACTTTTTAATAATATTGTAGCTGAAATCTCTAACTTTAATTGTGGATTTGTTCATTTTTCCTTTCAGTTTTATTCTATTTTTCTTTACATATTTTGAAGCGCTGTTCTTAAGTGCATATATATTTAGTAAAGTTATGGTCTTCTTAATGAAGTCACTTCTTTAATGTTATGTAATGTCTGTGGTTGTCTCTGGTAATATTTCTTGCCAAAGTCTACTTTGTCTGATATTAATATAGCCACTCCAGTTTTGTTTAGTTTTTTATAAATTAGTATTTCTTGGTGTCTCTTTTTATATTATTTTGCTTTAACTAATATGTGTCCTATATAAAGTGTTATTTCATAACATCAAGAAGGAAGGAATCCTCTCCAACTCGTTCTACAAAGTCAATATCACCTTAATACCAAAACTAGGAAAGGACACAAGAAAAGAAAACTATAGACCAGTATCCATTCTGAATACAGATGCAAAAATTCTCGATAAAATCCTAAAACCTAATTCAGCTGCAAATCAAAAAATAATTCACCATGACCAAGTGAGTTTCATCGCACAGATGCAAGGATGGTTCAACATATGCAAATGTATAATGTGATTAACCACATAAATAGAAACAAAAACAAAGACCACATGATCCTCTCAATTGACATAGAAAAACCATTTGACATAATTCAGTGCTGTTTTTTGATAAGAACTCTTGACAAAAGAGGCATAGATGGAACACCCCTCAAAATTATAAAAGCCACATATGACAAACCCATAGCCAGCATCATACTAAATGGGGAAAAATTGAAAGCATTCCTGCTTAGAACTGGAACCTGACAAGGTTGCCCACTGTCACCACTCCTATTTAACATGGAGCTAGAAGTCCTAGCCAGAGGAATCTGGCAAGAGAAGGAAATCAAGGGCATCCACATGTGAGCAGAAGAGGTCAAATTATCACTCTTTGCTGATGACATGACCTTATATCCAGAAAACCCCAAAGATTCTGCCAAGAGACTCTTGGAATTGATAAATAAATTCAGCAAAGTCTCAGGTTACAAAATCAATGTGCATAAATAGTAGCATTCCCATATACCAACAACAGCCAAGTTGAGAATCAAATCAAAGACCCAATATCTTTCACAATAACAACAAAGAAAATAAAATACCTAGGAATATATTTAACCAAGAATGTGGAAGACTTCTACTGGGAGAACTACAAAACACTGAGGAAGGAAATTGCAGGGGATGTAAACAAATGGAAAAATATATCATGGTCGTGGATCAGCAGAATCAATATTGTTAAAATGTCTATACTACCCAAAGTGATTTACAGATTCAATGCAATCACCATTAAAATACCAATGCCATTTTTCACAGATCTAGAAAAAATAATTACACTTCATATGGAATCAGAAAAGACCCTGAATAGGCAAAGTAACTTAAGCAAAAAGAACAAATCAGGAGGCAGCACTTTACCAGAGTTCAAGCTATACTACAAGGCTATGGTAACCACAATAGCATGGTTTGGCACAAGAACAGGCACATAGACCAGTGGATCATAATAGAGAACCCATATGTAAAACCATCCTCACAATGGCATCTGATCTTTAACAAAGTAAAAAAAAAAAAAAATACACTGGGGAAAAGAATCCCTATTCAGTAAATGGTGCTGGAAAAATTGGATAGCCACATGTAGGAGACTGAAACAGGATCCACACATCTGACCACTCACAAAAATTAATCCATGATGGATAACAGGCTTAAACCTAAGGCATGAAACTATAAGAATTCTAGAAGAAAATGTTGGAGAAACTCTTATAGGTACTGGCTTAGGCAAAGAATTTATGAAGAAGACCCCAAAGGCAATCACAGCAACAATAAGAATAAATAAATGACACCTGATTAAATTAAAAAGCTTTTGCACAGCCAAGGAAAAAATCAATAGAACAAATAGACAACCTGCAAAATGGGAGAAAATATTTGCATGCTACACATCCAATAAAGAGCTAATAGCAAGAATCTTCAAATAACGCAAGCATATCAGCAGGAAAAAGTCAAATAACCCATTTAAAAATTGGGCAAAAGACATCAACAGGAACTTTTCAAAAGAAGATAAACTAATGGCCAATAAAATATGAAAAAAATGCTCAGTGTCTCTATTCATGAGGGAAATGCAAATCAAAACCACAATGAGATATCACCTAGCTCCAGTGAGAATGGCTTTTATCAAAAAGTCCCAAAACAACAGATGCTGGCATGGATATGGAGAGAAAGGAACACCTATACCCAGCTGGTGGGACTGCAAACTAGTACAACCTCTGTGGAAAGTAGTATAGAGATACCTCAAAGACCTAAAAGTAGAGCTACCATTTGATCCAGCAACCCATTATTGAGTATTTACCCAATGGAATAAAAGTCATTTTGTCAAAAAGACACTTGCACTAGAATGTTTATTGCAGCACAATTCACAATCTTTGGCTGTCTTCAAAATTTTCTCTTTGTTTTTTTAGTGGTTTGACTA
>NW_012153175.1:271427-274041 GCF_000956105.1 Propithecus coquereli | reverse complement strand
TATATATACACAGATATAAATGTAACAATATTTCAGCATTTTAATGGTGAACTATTATAGAAAGTGCTCCACACACACGTGCCAATGATAATGGCAACATGGCCAGCGTTCCCCAGTCTGGGGCTGGGGGAGGAGGGTGCACCAGGCCTCCTGCCCACAGCAGAACTGACGGTGACCTTCCTCAAGTCCCTCCTCCCTCCCTAGATCTCGCCTCACCATCTCCCCTACGATTGCTTTTTCTTCCTTGGTTTCTCATCTCGATTGACACGTCTGTCCTCCAGGCCCCCCAGGCCCCTGAGGGGTTCCTTCTGCTCGTTTTTCCCTTCATTCCTCAACCGCTGTACCCGAGGCCACGCCTGCTGCTTCTCCTTCCTCGCTAACTTCCGTGATCTTTCTCCTCTCCTGCCCACAGCGCAGACGCTGCTGTTTCTCACCCGGGCGACGGCAGCGGCTTTCTGATTGCTCTGCCTTCCCAAAGTCTCCTACGCCCCCAGCTCTGCCCCACTGGCTGCCAAAGTGACCTTTCACAACTGCAACACTGATCATGTTACCCTCTTGCCGAGTTCTTTGGTATTTCCCCCTTGATTGTAAGACAGAATCCAGATTCCTTCTTCAGGAATAAACGCACTCCATGACCCTGCCCCGTGCACTTTCCCAGCTGTGACCTCCAGGGCCACCTCCTACTCCCTGCTAAGGATGGGCTGTAGGGACCCCCTGACTTTGGTCTTGCTGCCCCTGGAAGGCTCTGGCTCCTTTATGCTGCCTGTTGAATTCCTGCCTCCAGGGATCAGCCCAAGCTTTACTCCCCCTGAGAAGCCCTCCCTGTTTTCTCCTCTTTCTCTCTCATCCTCTACCCTCAAAATTCTCTTCTGTGAGCCACTAAAGTAACCAGCAAATGCTCGTTATCAATGGCTCATAACCATTGAGTGCATGTACTGGTTTGAGGACCGTTGTGTCCTCCCGGGATATACTAACTCTTTGCCGCTTTGTCGGGGTTGGTGAGTGGTGTTGGGCACAGGTGTGCATCTCATTGCATTTTAAACTCATACCTTGTCGTAATTCTTCATGCACATGCAAGTTAGCAGGTGTCCGTTAGAGCGTAGATTGCCTGCAGGAATGCATTTTTCTGAGATCCTATCTTGTGCTTGTGTGTAGCAGAGGGCAGAGAAGTGGAACTTTGGACAGTCTTTGATGAGATGGGAAGAGGATGCGGCATATACAAATGAGCAGAGCTTTCTCCCAGCATTTCAGGGAGCTAATGTTTGTGAACCCTGGGAGCAGAAGGCCCTGCTACTGCCCCTCGGCACCTCTTTGACCTCATGTGCTCTGGTACCTTCCTTTATGAAATTTCTCGGAGTCGTCTCAGTCTTTCAGGACTTTCAGCTATGCCTGACATGTTCAGGAATGTCCTACTCCCCTCTCCAGACCATACACAGTCCTTCCACAGAGTGGCTTCCATATTTCCAGTGGCATCCTAGGTAATCCAGCATGGATTGATCGCAAGGTGCCTAAGAGCATCCCGTTTTCTCTTCCTGTCCTCATCCCTTGCCCCTGACGGTGTCCCCATGGTTTCTGCCTCTGGGTTGATGCCAGCACCATTAACTTTCTCATATCATCTGGGCCTGTCAGAAATCTTTGACTCTTCTGTGAGCACTGTCTCCTACCAACTGGTGCCTGGGTTACACCATTCTCCTGTCCCTTCCTTGCTTGGGTGGCTGCAGTGGTTTCCTTGCAGGGACTCTCGCCCCTGGTCCTCCCACTTCTGGGGCCATCTTCCTATGTCCCTCAGCACTGTGCAAGGGACCTAAGTCCAGACTCCTGGCCATGGCCTGCAGGCCCTGCACAGGTAGCCACATCGGGTCTGTCCCCTCGTCTGCACAGCAGATGCCGCACTGCAGCCTCATGAGACCCTTTCTCCCAAGGACAGTATACGCTGCCAAGACTCCTCCCTGTACTTGCTCTACAGTGTTCCTGGTCGTGGAGCACTGTCTTCTCATTTCTCTGCCTTGAAAACTCTGACCCAGTATTTAATATCCTGTCAAAATATCACCTCTCTCCCGATATCCTCTCTGACTTCCCCGATCAAAGTCAGAGCTTTCCTCCCCCAGGTGCCAGGTAACTTGAGCACATTCCTCCGGTGAGACGTTATCACACAGTATCATGATTTCTCTCACTGGCCTGGGAGGTGCCTGGAGACAGGGACTGTCTTGCTCACCTCTGGTGCCTTGCACAAAGCCTGGAAATCACAGGTACTCAAATATCTGGACTCAAGCATGAATTAGAAGGATCAAAGACCCGAGGGGTTGGCATTTGCAGGGAGCAAGAGGGGCTGGTGGTTAGAAAGAAAAAGTGCAAGAACAGATGAGGCAGAACTTGCATTGCGGTGTTTATTTATTTTTAATATTAAAACCTTGGGAGAAGGGGTAGAAAGGGGAAACAGGGTCCTTAACTATTTACCTTTTCCTGGTATTCCTCCCCCTGGAAAAAGGGCCAAGATATATTTAGAGGGATCTGAAGTTTCTTGGTAAAGTTTATGACTCTACGACAAATCACGAAGGTTTGTGTATTGCATACAGTTTTTTTTTTCTGGCGCGTGGCTTAATAATTACACTCT
>NW_012153175.1:258236-262032 GCF_000956105.1 Propithecus coquereli | reverse complement strand
AACTTCCCAAATTTATTTTATCTGTAAGATATAAGCTGCCTTCTTTTCAGTGAGAACCAGCACCCCCATGTTCCGCAAACATACAACATCCACCTTTAGTCAGTGCCCACTGGGTGCAAGCTACCCTGCTTGGCAAAACAGAATTAAAACAAGAGGAAACAGTTATACGGTCTCTGAGCTCAGCTGTTCGCTGCTTAAAAAATGCAAGAGTAGCTTTGATAAAATTTTGGAATAAAATTATTAAAATTAGAAAACTATAAATTTACAATGATAAATAAATCATGTGCATTTAGAGAAGGCTCTTCTTAATTCTATAGGTTGGCAAGTTTGATTTCTATTGTCGTTGAAGATGATGTAATTGTGGCTTAATAAGAAAAATTATTGAAGGATTTATAAGCTTTCATTTGCGAAACCCAGGGAGAAAAGGTCAATAAGGATTTCCCCCCTTCTACAAATCTCTAAAGTATTTGAATTTAAATGAATCTCATTCTACAAGGAAAAATGTAAAATCAGAAAGACAGAAACCAACTCCCCCCTAGAAAGGGGGGAAAAAAACCTTAATTTATGTTGACTTCATTATTCTCTAGATTAAAAGCAACTCAACATAAAATGAGGACTTTGAGTTCAAACTTTTAAGGAATTCACATATTTACATCAATTTTTAAAAGGTTTTATAACTAATGAACTTGGATTTCTTTTGGCATGGCATAAAATCCATTTGTACAGTTTTTAATTAAGAATTCAGCCTATGCAATTAAAATTAAGGGAAGGGACTTCATCTGATGTCCTGTGAGAACCTCCGTCGAAAAAATTATGGTAATGCTGTGTGTCCTAAAACCTTCTCTGAGTGTCACAAGCACGTGGCGAGGAATTACCCCTGCCGCACAATGAGGATTTGTTTAACGTTGATAATTAAGAACATTTAATTTTGATGTGTTAGGGCCTTGTTTACCACTAATCTCCCTGGCATTTGCCGGGGGCCTGGAAGCCAGAAGCGGGATCATCTGAAATTGAGTTCAGAAAGTAGTGACTGGGTCAAACTCGCAATCCATAATGCAAATGATGAAGTTTCTACCGAGACAGGGGAATTCCTAATGTGGATTTTAATATTTAAAGTTACCAGTGCCATTATTGAGAATATTAAGATGCTTTCATGTCAAACTGATTAAAATTACATTTGGAATAACGAATGACATGAAATGTACAAATACCTACCCACCCCCACTTCTAGTTTTCCTTTAGAAAAGTATGAAAAGTATAAACAGCAGTAATAGAAAGTCTTCCAATATATTCTTCAGGGATGCTGGAGCCAGGGGCAGAGACGGGGCCGGCAGTTGCTAGGAGGTGGTCGCTGGAAGCCCGAGCACTCGCCGCGCGCCTGGAAGGAGCCTCCTGCTCTCAATAAAATTAAAGGGAAGTTGAACTCCTCTGGAACTCTATGCATTTTCCTCCTAATTGCTGGACGACCGAAGACGCCTGTTAAAATAGGTCTTTGTATCTGGCAGGAGCAGATCCCCAGGTTGAGTGATTTGGGGCCCTGTTCATTTCTTTAAGCACTGAGGGCAAAGTTCCAAACGTGTTGCGTGTGCTGTTCCACTTGCCAAAGCCGCTTCAGCTCCTTATCAAAACCATCTCAGTCCCCTTCTCCAGGGTAAAGGTCACGCACAAAGCAGTGTTTCTGGCTTTTGTACCAAAACACAGATGTGCCATCCTCCCCAGGTAGCCCTGGCTGTGGGGAAGGTTAGACAAGACCCAAGCCTGGGCAAGGAGCCCCGTCTCTGGTGCTGGCAGCTCGAGAGCCTCCCCTGAGTGCCACACAGTCAGTGCACCACCTGCCCTCAGAGCCCGGCAAAGCACCAGGGAGAGCCTGCAGGACCCTCTCCTGCCCCCACCCAAATTGCACCGCATAGCAGCAGGACGGATCGTGTTCCCTGGGACAAAGGTCTAGGTTAGCTGGGAGCGACCCTGGCCTAAGAGATGAAGAAGCTACCACTGCCTCCCCCAATATCCCATCGACCTCAGCTTTGCCACCAGAATGACCTTTTTATAAAAGAAAATTAATAGACTTTATTTTTTAGAACAGGGTTAGATTTATAGAAAAATGCTTAGACAGTAAGGAGATCCCATACCCTCCCTCAGCCCCCTCCACGCCCAAGCCTCCCCTGTTAACATCTTGCATTAGCCTGAGGCGTTTGCTATAAATGATGAGCCAACACTGATGCAACATCACTAACTAAAGCCCAGAGTTTGCTGTAGTGTTTCCTCTCCGTGTAGTACATTCTGGGGGTTTTGACAGACGATGACATGTGCCCGCTATCACAATACGACATAGAATAACTTCCCTGCCCTAAAACTCCGCTGTTCCCCACCTACTCATCCCTTCCCCTAAATCCAGGGGTGGGCTCATGTTATCGTCCTGTTGACAATTATTAAATTGAAATGACTCTCTGACACCCTCCCCTACCACACATGGGCTTATTAATGTGCTCCATCCCTCCTTCACTTCCAAGAGTGACTGAATAAAGCCTAAACGCCTGAGCTGAGGGCATGAAAAACATCCACGGTCTGTCTGGTCCCTGCCTACCTGTCTGGCTCCAGCAATCCCCACACCTGTACACCCTAGTGGAACACCTGGATGGGGGCATTGGCTTCACACTCGGACACACCTGGGCTGGAGCCCACCTCCTCCACCCTCCAGCTGCCCGACCTTGAAAGAATTCACCCTCACCAACCACAGTACACAAGACCAACCCACACTGGGGAGTACTTGTAACAAAAATAGCAAATATATCCCAACCACAGGAATAGTTTGTACACATCTCCTTTACTCATTTAGTGAGTGTCTGCTAAGTGCCTACCAAGGTGTTAGCACATTAACACCCAAGCTTGAAGATTTTAATATTGCGCTCCTTGCCCCAGAATTTCTACATCCCCATAAACACATAGAAATGAAAATAAATATATATTTTATGTATATAAATGTATGTGTATATATATTTTAATATATATATATATAAATTTGAGTTGCTTTCCAGAAAAGTCATAGCAACTCAAGTGCCTGTGCAGAGAGAACAGAACCAGGATGTTGTCTTACCATTCACTGCCCAGCACTGATTTCTGATGCCAAGATATTTGTCAATCTGGTATGCAAGACAGTGTTCTGTTTGGATTCTCGTTGATTAGGTTTGGGATGATTTCTCACGGTTGTCGTCCACTGACCTTTCTCCCACGAACTGCCGTCATGTACACGATGCTGTCTGCAGATGACGACCTTAAGTTTGTAAACTCTGTTTCATTTTCTTGCATTGGTTTAGGCCCGAAGCACGATGCTGAAGATCTGGGGTGTCCTTTCCTTGTAACCATGAAGAAAAGGTCTCTAATATGCTGCCACTCTGGGTCATGCTGGCTGTGCATTTGCTGCCAAACTCTTTCATTAGGTGAAGAACGTTCCTTCTGTTCCTCCTCAGTTAAGTCATTCCTTCGCCTAACAGTAGTGGTTTTATTTATGCTTTTCTGAATCTGCAGTCATGATCACACATAAAGTGTCTTTCCCTGTTTATTTGTTAATGTGGTGTATGGCATTCATTGATGTGGCACCATTTTTGCATTCCTAGAGAAAATCTGAGTTGAGTTGATGTTCAGTTGTTTTCTAGTCTTTTATATCTACGTAAAGGGGGCATTGTCTGTTCTCAAAGGTGTGCAAAATTTCACCAGGAATATTATCTTCACCCCAACACTATTTTGGGTATTAGATTTTGACTAACAATTCAATTTATTTAGTGATTATAGGTTTATT
>NW_012153175.1:255261-257411 GCF_000956105.1 Propithecus coquereli | reverse complement strand
GTTTGGAAATTATAGATTATATTCCTACCCACATGGCTTCCTCTAACTGTTTAAATTTTGTTTAAAATAATATAAATGTGTATGTTAGAATTATTCCATATCAACACCTAACGCCTGGACAAAACTAGCACTATAGCACTTTTTAACTACCCAGTGAACTCACTGCCCTCGCCATCCCCAGATTTCTTTTTACTATTGTCTAAGGTTGAGTTCACTGTACAAAACGGGCATAGTTAATTATCATTTCTTATTGTCGATAATTAATTAAATTTACCAGTGTACTCTATCAATATTTCTTGCACCCACTTCTTCCCTCTGGGCTTGCTTCTATTCTTGCTGAAGTAAGACTTCTAGCAGTTGTTTCAACAAGAGTCTTTCAGTGGCAAATGTTTAGCTTTTCTTTATCTGAAAATATGTTTATTTTTTTCCCCACTGCTTAACAATATTTAAGGGGGTACAGAATTCAAGGTTGACAAATTTTTTTTTACAGTACTTTGAAGATGGTCCTCCACCATATCTAGGCTTCTTTTGTTGCTATTGAGAAGATTTTGTCTATCTAGTTTTCTTCTCCTAGTAAATAATCTCTCAATAAAGACCTCTCTGGAGACTTTTTAGATATTTTTGACATCCCTGATAATCTGGAGTTTTCCTACAGTGCATTGTGTATTTACATCCTGATAGATTCTGAAACTGCATTTTAAATCTGAGGACTCATATATTCCTTCAATTTGGGGACAATATTGGACATTATATCCTCAAATAACGATTGTCCACAATATCTTCTATTTTTTTCTTTTGGAATTTCAAATAATGTATATATTTGAAGATTTCAACATACTTCTGTGTCTTCAAACTGCTTTTTTCAGATTTTTTTAACCCTTTTTTTTGTATTGTATATGGTGAAGAGTTCTCATTCTATTTTAAAATCATTACTTTTCTTAAATATTTGACTTAGTGTGTTTCCCATGCATTTTTTCATCGTCTGTTATCCTAGTTTACATTTTCAAAATTTCCAGTTGGCTCTGTTTTTTGTGGCTACTTAGTCTTGTTTTAAGTTTTCCTATTTATTTCTTAATTTCTTGTCTTTTACAATAGGTGTTACATCTTTGAGGATTCTAAACATAGGTATTTCAGTCTTTTTCATATTATTCTATTGTTTTGATTTCATCCAGAGTTAATACACCCTCAGAGTAATGATCACATTGCCTCAGTTTCTCAACTCTCAGTTTCTGCTTGTTTCTTGGACTTTGGTGTTTCTGGGTCTTGAAAGAAAAAATTGTTCTCTCAATACCCTCCTCACTTTCCACCCTGGCCAGTAGCTTGTCATAATTTGGCTCCTTTGGGACAAATCCAGTGTGACTCCCCTCATGTGGAATCACTGGGGACACTGTCGATTCAGTCCCTGGCCTAACTGGGGGTGACTCGGTTCTGGGCACAAGGCTGGGTCAGATTTTCCATCCCCACTCAGGCTGTGGCTTCCCAGGGTTGCATCTACAAACAATGGGCAGCAGCAGCTTGCTGGCCGCTTTCACAAACGGGACCCCCTTCTAGCCCAGCACAGGGGACTTTAGCCTTAAACCCCTTCTCCCACCTGTTGTTCCTGTTCCCCTGGGTTCAAGGAGGGGTCGACCTGGACCTTGTATTTATGTGTGTCTGTGTCATTTTTATTTTTCCCTCTTGTACTTTATCTGTTATTAGTATGTATTTGGAATGGGGGTGCTGAAATGGTGAACTTGCAGTGCTGTAGCGTAAAAATCACAATTTCTGATGACTACAAAATATTGTCTTATATTTAAATCCTTATTTATTTAACTATGGCTCTCATTTCATTAACTTTTTCTGTTATAAATATCTCTATATGGATTATATTTTATATGAAATTTTATCCATGTTCTAGGATAGATTTCTTAGAAGGGATACCATACCAATAACATATAAATATTTTAAAAGCTACTTTGGTCCATTGAAAGTTTTTTTTTCTCCAAAAGATACCTGGTGTGGGTGAGGGGGTGTGAGTGTGGGTACAGGTGAGGGCGCATACGTGAGTGTGGGTCTAGGTGTGGGGTGGATGTAGGTGAGGCCGTGGGTACAGCTGTGGCCGTGGCACAGGTGTGGGCGTAGGTGTGGGGTGGGTGCAGGTGTGGGGTGGA
>NW_012153175.1:216673-254331 GCF_000956105.1 Propithecus coquereli | reverse complement strand
GCCCGCCTCGGCCTCCCAGAGTGCTAGGATTATAGGCGTGAGCCACCGCGCCCGATCAGTGTAGTATATTTTAATCATTGTCTTGCTGTTGGCTTTTTAAGTCACTTCCAGTTTGAGACTCCATACGCCACAGTGAGCATTTGAGGGTCCCGTGTGGGTCCCTCGCTGTCCAGTGGCACCTGCCCCATCTACTCAGCGCCCGAGTCCTCCTCCATGAGATGCTTGGCAGTGCCGGGTGTCAGCCTGCCACGGGGCAGCGCCAGCCCCAGGCCTCTGAGCCCATGTGTGGTGGGGGAGGCTGGGGCCAGTCAGCAGCCGACAGGTGATGGCTCCAGGAGCTGCGCGCTCATGGCGGGAGGAGCCCCAGGAGCAAAGACGGGGTGCGGTGAGCGCAGATGTGGATGAGGAACTGGACCTGGCCAGCAGGGCCCGCAGGACTCAGTCCCCACTCCTGGAGCTGCTTGTCACAGGGCGCAAAGGACGAGCAGGAAAAGTGAGGGATGTGCGTGTGCGTGTGCGTGTCCACGTGCCTGTGCCTGTGCGTGTGTGGTGTGCATGTGGGTGTTCCAGGCCGAGAAAACTGCTGGCGGGACGGAGGGACCAACAGGACCCCGCACGGCTGCAGTGGAGCGTGGAGAGGTGCGCGTGGCTCGGGAAGAGCAACACGACACTACTGGCTCCACGGGGTGAGCAGTGAGTGTGGTGGGAGCAGAGTGGGACACACTGGCAGGGGTGACCCTGAAGGACTTTGCAAACATTGTGAAGGTTACACGCAGAGGAAAGGGCAGCAGGGAAGGCTTTAAAGTAGCCATAGGACATGATCCGTATTGCATTTTTAAAGCTATTAATAACTTGGGACGCTCTGTGGAGATGGCTGGAGAGGGGAACGGGTGCAACCCGGAGCCCTGAGAGAGGCGGCCCCGGCCTGCAGGTGGGAGTGACGATGGCTGGCCAGGGCGCTGGCCCAGGGTGAGCAGCGAGGACACCCAGGACACTCAGAGCCTGGGGTGCCCGGGACTCGTGGGCTTGGATGAGGCAGCGGAGGGGAGGGAGGCCCTGAGGTGACGTGAGCGGTGGGTTGTCCACACAGGACGAGCACGGGGGCGGTAGACGGGCGTGAGGCCTGTTTGGGACATTTGAGGCTTGAGATTAAGAGAAAGGCTGAGTAGTGTTTAATTCCAGAGTCTGGAATTCAGAAGAGCAGCCAGGCTGGGGACGTCTGTGGCTTCTAAAGCCACGTGCCCGAACTGCAGAGCTGTGACTGGGGAGAGAAAGGAGCCAGGGGCCGGGCGAGGGACCCTGGTGGGGACGGGGCTGCCCAGCAAGGAGGTCGGGGGGCTTCGGGAGCAAGGGCGGAAAGGAGGTGCCACTGGGTCATTCTGTGGGGAGCTCGGTGGCATCGGGCTGCAGAAGCACGTGCCGGCTGCAGGGACCCAGCTGGCAGCGGCCTCGGCAACCTCAGCCTGGGAGGAGTGGACACAGGACTGGAGAGGCCGGGACCGGTGTCAGTGTGAAGAAGCGGGGGAAGCAAGGTAGAAAAATCTCTGGGAGGTCAGATGGAACATAGACCCCGCTAGAGTCCACGCGTCCCCCAACCCCGAGCACCCCCCACCCCGTGCCTGGCAGCCGCAGCACCACTGGGACCTTGCGAGGAACAAAGGCAGGAGAGGGGACACCTGTGTGGCCCAGGCCATGGGGACTTCCAGGGCAGGAGCCTCGGAGGTCGGCTGGCAAGAGCAGTAGACGTTGGAGGCCCAAAGGCGCAGCCGACACAGATTACAATTACCCTGACACCATTTAGTTTGCTCCTCGTTAGTGCACCGGGAGGAAGGCCTGAGTTATGGCAGCTCTTATCCTTGGAGAGCCCGCGTCCCTCTCGGAGGTAAATCACCGTCGAGCCAGAAGGAGCTGCTTGCGAGGCGGCAGGGCCAGCTGGCAGCCGGCAGCGTGTGCCACCAGGCTGGGCGGCAGCTGGAGGGCAGGGCCCAGGCGTCCCTTTGTGCCTTCCTGATGGGACCCGGACACGGGGACACAGGAATACAAATCAGCAGCAGTGCAAAAGTGAGTGGGGACCCAGTGCTCGCCAGGGTCCCCAGAGCAGGTCCCGGCTCCTCCGTGCGGGGCGTGCAGCCCCCACCGCTTCCGTGGTCCCGTGGCCAACGGCTGGAGTGCAGCACACCACGGCCAAGAAATAGATGTAAACTGTAAATCAAAAGCATAAAATATATGAATGGAGAGAAAAAGCACTTTGGCTGTAAGAAGAGACATCTGTTGGGCTCCATATAATATAATTAACAACTGGAACCGAGTTGAAGGGAAGGATGGTTGGAGGCCCTTTGGGAAAATGCCCCCTGTTTGTCGGGCTGACCTCCCGAAGCCTTGGGAAGAAATTTACGGGGTCACCTGAGACCACCAGGAGGGGGAAGGCTCGTGCCTGAGGGGGTGATGCTCCACGTGCAGAAATGTTCATTTTGTCACCGGTAACTGAGAATGGGTTGGGTTTCGTTTCTTATCAGAGTAGCGTATCTTTTCTACTCAATTATCCTCTTGCCAGGATTAGATTTTTCATGGCTCCTTTGTCGAAGGGCTTTCCAGAGAAACATGCCTTTGGTTTTCTGTTTATTTGTCTTCTCACCAAAGGTCTGTGGTGTGGGCCAAGCATGCACCCTCTCATTCCATCTGGTGAGCCTGGGTCCCGGGTGACCCGGGATGGGTCCCACCTCCCCCTGCACGGCAGTCCTCCAGATAGAGGACCCCAGTCCTCTCCGGGCCTTCTCCTTGAACCAAGAATAGGTCGCGTCACATCTGGAGGAAGCATGCAAATTTTAAACTTAACATAAATTTGATTAAAAGGACTAGACTTTACATTGAATGCTGCAGACTAAACGCGGGTTTTGAGGCCATCCGGGGAAAGGGCCTTTGTTTAATTAAAACGGCCATGAGGTGGTCTTAAAAAATAAACACAAACATACGAACAAGTTTAATTTACATTTTTCTCTGGGTGTTTTGGAGGAATATATCTAACTGGGAAAAGGCCTTTTTATGAGGAATGCCCTCCCGGTCCCTGCATCCTTCCCTCCCATCAAACACACTGGTGACCTACTTGCTCGGTGAGTCGGTAGCCGGCGTTTCTGGTGCGTTTCTGGTGCGTTTCTGACTTTCTGTCTCCCGGTCTCCGGTCTCCTGGAGCTTCTGTAACATGTGCACATACGTATGTGTTCCTGACCTTGTTACTGGTCCATGCCGGGGCAGCACTGGACGTTAAAACATACCTAGATGGACATATAGACATAGGCAATATATATGAAATTCACATTATTTTTATAATTGCAGCATTTTTATTATAATTATATCTCGTATTAATTGTAGACTGACACAATTGACTGACAATATTTTGAGTGTCTTTAGTATCATGACCTAGTTCCTTGAATTTCTATAGTGCCTGTATATCACATGATCAACTCAACTCTCTCCATCCTTCAACTTTAGGGCAGGGTGTGACCCAGCGCTCTTCCCATTGGGAGCTAACCTTTTCCCTTGGCTCCAATGACAGTCTGCTGCTGAAGCCTCAAAAATATCCATGTCCTAAGCTCCAGACCATGTCCTTTGGTCATCAGGCAGACACCTCCAGCTGAGGGCCCTGCACACACCCTTCATGCACGTGTTCCAGGCTGGACTTGTGCTTCCCGCCCGTAGCTATGCCTTCCCCTCCACACACGTCTGAGTTCTTGGCGCCATTTTCCACCTGATCACTAAGTCAGAAGCTTGGGGACATTCTCGCCTCCATTGTTTTCTTTTTTCTCTACATCTTGGTGAAGGAATTTCTGCTTGGGCTGTCCCCTCCAGGAACATCATTTATCCCAAGTGTTGGACTTCATACCCTGCCCCCTCCATTGGTGGAATCACCCTGCAGTTGCCCTCTAAGGCAGGAGTCTGAGAAGCACTTCGACCTCCAGTCTCTCTTCTGTCCCACTTACCTCCACATTCTACAAAGTTTACTTCCCAAACTATCACTGCCAACCACGCTGGCACTGCCTGGACTCTGCCACCTGCCTGGGCTGTTCTCCTGGCACCCAGCCTAGTCTTCCTTGAGGGCCACCGAACCCAGTGGCTGGGAATTTGGCTAACGTGAAATTTCGACATGGCATGGCTTTCTTTGAAACCTTTTAATGACATCTTGCCACCTGCACGGCAGTGTGGTCTCCCCCTTAGCGTGACCAACCACCCTTCCCAACCTGCTCTCTCTCTGTTTCTCCACCCTCATCTCTTGTCCCATGCTGCCTTCAACAATACCAAGTGGCTCCTCAGGATTTGATCAGAGCACACCACCTTCCAGGCTGCCTCCTAGGCTCAGAATGTCTTCACTACATAGCCCACTGCCTGCCTAACTCCGAGTCATCACTAACAGCTGTTAGGATAGCACCCTGGCACCCATGCACCGCTCTGCGACCTACACAGTGCCATGCACATCTCAACCATTCTCCCGCCGTGGTGAGTTATGGCTGTCTCTTCACATCCCTGTCTTTCCAGCAATGCTGGGAGGCACCTGTGGACAGTGTCTCCATCATTTCCATTTGTCAAGGCTCAAATCAATGCTTGGCATATGGTAAACATCAAGAAATACTCATCAAATGAATGGGTGAACACAGGATATTTTCCGAACAAGGTTCAATCCGGACTCCTTACTGTGGGGAACAAAGCCATGTTGGGTTGGTCGTTGCTACTGTTCTGGTTCATCTTGCTCAGTGCTCCCGGAGTTATCCCACACTACTAGCAACGGAATGGTCATTCCTCTTACATTTTTCCCCTCAGTAATCTCATCTGCAATCTTGGCTTTGGTTTCCAACCTATTTTTGGATGAGTCTCAAAGGTGTGTCTCTAGCCTGGACCCCTCCTCCGCGTTCCACATCTGTTCATCCAGCTGCTGTTTGGAGATCTTGCTGGTGTCTACAAGTCGCCGTGCCTCACCCCTGAACCATCTCTCTCACAGGCTCCTTTCTGGGTAAGTGGTGACGCCATCTGTTCCAGGGAGCAAGGAGAAACAGGACTCCTCCTGGGCACCCTGCCCCAACCCCTCGCCCACTTCCCATCCATCACCAGCTCTGGGAGAACTCACCTCTCATTTGTTCACCCAGCAAATATTTATTAGACACCAATTATGTGCCAGGCTCTGCTCTGGGCCATGGGGATTCACTGCTGAACAAGAAAAGCCATCTCCCTGATCCCCTGGAGTTTGCACCAGGGAGAAAGCAGCCAGCACATACGTACACACCTGGGCAGGTACACGCATCACGGACACAGCGAAACCCCACCATGGTGGGAGGGAAAGGGTGGTGTGGTGGAAACTGCTAACTGCCCACCAAACATCCAGGTTCTTTGTCTTCCTTACTAGTAAAAAATCTAATTTCATTTGAGGCAACAATGTGCCTAGCCAACAACATGGAGATAAAATAGAAGAAATATTTCCCTCGTCAGTCGCCCTCACCCTTAAGGGCAGTCATGGGGCGCAGTCCTGGTGCAAGAGCCCTGGGGAGGGGCGGCGTATGAGAATCGCACACCCACCAGGGGCCTCCCGCTCCTTCCTCTGCTTCCCTTTTCCTCTCTGGAATGTGAGCAAGAGGCTTAAGGCGGGGGCAGCCTCAGGTGGCCAAGAGCGGCCAAGAGTACGAGAGTCCCCCCCAGCAGCAGAGCAGAAGGGCATTGTGGGATTCTAGGGCCACTGGGCCGGCTCTGAAAGGTAGCTTCCAGCCCCCTTGCTTGGTGAGAAAAACACGCCCACTGTCAGAATGAGCATTACAAAGTGCAGACTTGATCTCTCTCCGTGCTTTCTGCAGTTGTTAGCACAGGGGGAAAGCCCTCCTTGGCCGTCAAGGCTCTGCAGGGTCTGGGTCCTGCCCACTGGCTCCTGCCCACCCAACTGCCAGCCTCATATTGCGCCCCCGTCCTTTGCCTTGGCCCAGCCTCCCTGTCCTCTTCCCAGGCCTTGTGCTGTCCTTGTTCCCAGCCTGGTTTCTGCTTCCTCCTCAGGGAAGCCTGGCTCCCTCCTCTCCCTCTATTAGATCTTAGCTTCACTGCCAGGCCCCTTGGACTCTCTTCCTGATGCCCCTGTCCCGGCTAAATCTCCCTAAAATAGTCTTTTATATATGGTACCATATCCCACTTGAAGATTCTCTGGACACAGTATTTTGCATTTGTTCTAGTGACTACTTGGTCATTTGAGGGTAAGGATTCTTTTTTGGTCTCCTATTGTCATCCCAGCCCCTAGCACAGTGCCCAGCTCCCTGAGTATTTGTGAAATAAATGGATGAACGTGAAAACGGATGCTTTGTTCTGCTCTGTAGGCTCTTTCCATTGTTGTTAGTGTCTTTCGCCTTCTGGAGATCTAAACTTCCTTCTTCAAGATGTAGAGAATTAGTACATGGTGCTTGAACAAATTAAGTGAGATAATGTCAGTACATACTCGGTGCGGGGTCTGATGTAGTAAACCCCCGATGTCATCCAACAATGGCAGCCATTGCCTCCCCGTTGAGTTCATTCTCTATGGGCAGAATTAGGCCTTTCAGCTATTGTGTTTCTATAATCCCTGGTCTATGTACATATTTGGAAAATATATGTACACCGAGAAAGGTTTGCAGAAACATGCTATCCTTCCCTTCACGGGGGACACCTCTAAGAACCGAAATCGTATTTGGTTAGCATAATTCCATGTTGTCATTCCCACCACCTCAAAACATGTTTTAAAATTATTGGAGTCAATGAATTTGACCAAAAAAAAAAAAAAAAAAAAAAAAAAATTGCAGCTTGGAAATGTTGAACAGCATGTCCCGGGTCCTCCCAATGCCGGGTGGGCAGCCGTGGAGCGAGACGCAGCTCAGGAGTGTTGACTCCAAGACGCTGGTCTTTGTCCAGCCTCCATGAGTTACACCTCTTGAAGGAGTTCAATGGCTAATGTGTGGCAGCTGTAGATGTTTACACAAGCATCTTTACCTTTGCAATATCCCCCAGAAAGATAATGCATTCTTTGTCTCTCATTGAACTCAAGCTTTTGTAATTATATAAAGAATTAAATTACTGGTTTATCTGAAAACATACCTTTTCCCAATGGTATCAATCTTCAATTAATTGAAATCCTTTTAAAGTAATCCCAGCATGTATAGGATAAAAGTAGTCGTGAAATCCAGACATACATTTGTTTCTGTAATTTCTATCGACTGGGTGTGAGGACCTCTCACTCAACAGGAACCCAGTTAGCAGAATTCAGAGCAGGGGAGGTGAGAGTCCAGGCGCCCAGTAGAACAGCCCTCCTTGGCCTGCAGGTGCCAACGAGAGTTGTGATGCCATCTTGAGCCCACCTCCCTGTCTCTGCTGACGGTGCCAGTTTGAACGGCTCACTCCTGTTTCCGAATGAGTTCTGACTAAACGCCATCAACCATATGACAGGGTCTAACAAATATCAGCACTCTGCCAGGTTCAATAAACACCCTTTTCAGGGTAATGGTCCTTAATGAGGACGCCAGCCATCAGCGAGGTTGGGAACACACTATAATTATTACTGGGCAGAGATGTCTGGAAAGAGACCTGCAAGAATAAGGATCGGAACAACGTGGGGGAGGGGAGCTCGTAAAAAATTCGCCTTAGCTCTGAACTTCATGCTGGTGGGAGGGAAAAAAAAATAACTCAAGTTTTGGCGATTATTTTCAAAACAATGTCTACAATTTATCTAGGGATCTAGGGGTTAAATAGTCACTCATGTAATCCGTGCCAAATTTTATGTATCTGTAATTAAGTCAATGAGAGAATCAGAAACTTGCTCGGTGGAGCACTTGGCTAAATTGGATCTATTACATGGAGCAAGGAACACCTTCCATCAAAATAATCCTTTAGGGTCTGCCGTGAATGTCACGGATGTTTCCATCATAGCAGCTGAGACAGCCTTTGCCCCCAAGGAGCCCGATACATTATGGCTGTGTTTGCGTGTGGTGCATCTCCCCAATTATAAGATGGGGGAATTAGACATCACCTTAGAGATACAGAGAAATGTGCTATCCAAGCTTGGAGGGGGGCAGCATCACTTTTGGATGGGAGGGGTAGGAACGGTTCCTCAGAGGAGGTTACATTTCATTTCCTTTATTTGCCGAATGCTAATTTGTTGAGCGGGTGCTCTGGTTGGCACCATTCTGGCCCTGGGGATGCAGAGATGACTGAGACGGGGCCCTGCCCAGACAACGACAGAGCCCAATGTGAGAGACTTAATGGGTCTAGAGGATGGTGAGGACTTTGACAGGTAGGTGAGGGTGGGGGAAGAGCGTTCTGTAAATTGCCGCAGTAAGTGTGACCAGAATGAGACCAGCATGTCCATGTCCATCCCAGGAGATTGTCAGTATTAAGAAAAGAACTTTCACGAGAACCTATTGTGCATACCAAGCACCGTGCCATGAGCTTTACATAGTTCACCTCAATGAGTGCTCGCAATAATTCCATGAGAGAGGGACTATTTTTATCACTATTTTACAAAGATAGCCATGGAGGCTCAGGGACCTTAACTCTTTCAAATTCATGTGGCTGGTAAGGGACAGGCAGGGATTCATTCCGGGTCTTCCTGTCTGGATGTAACCACAGTGCTCTTCTGCCACTGCAGGTGCCTGGGAGGTAGGGCTGGCCGTGCAGGGCCTGGAGGGCCAGCTTAGGAACCGTCCTCTGTATCAATGAACGGAGGAATGGAGGTCCAATCAGATGGGGGACACGTTTGGTAGACAGACTGATCAGGTGAAAAATGCAACGGCAGTGGATTGGGGGGGAGTTGGGACTGGGGTCAAGGAAGGGAGCGAAGGAACTACTGGGGAAACTGGAAGGGAGGCCTGGCTGTGTGGGGTGTGCTGAGGACAACGCAGAAGACATCGCGTCTGGGACCTTGTTCTTTCCGGGCTCAATTGCGAGACACCTCTTGGGTTAAGAGAGTGAGTTGGTCCCTGGAGTGATGAGTGTTTTCCTCCTTCATTTGCCTTCACATAGATGAATAGGTTGTTTTTAATCTATGCAGCCAACATACAGGCAAGACAAAATAAAAATTCAAAACCAAAATGTGTGTCCTTTGTGATGGACGAATCCATTTTGGGGGAGTTGGAAGCGCGTACAATTTTCGCGGCCCTCCAAACGGCACACGCAAAGTGCTGTGGGCGCTCCCAGGGCCTTTCAGGGGCACACGTGTGTCAGAGACCCTGAAGCCCGAGGTGTCTTAGGTCTCCCTGTGACCACGAACACGGGCCCGTGCACACCGACACACAGGGCCTGGGAGAGGCTACCTCTGTGTGAGAGATTGGACCAGGCTTCTTCTGGAACCTGTTTCTAGAACTCTGATTCTTGGACAAAATTGGCTCCAGACAGCTCCTGCTCCTGTATTTGAATTACTGCAAGTAAAAGATCAGGCTTCCCTTTGACTTCCGGGCCTCCTGCCAACGCGGCGCATGCTCAGGCGATGGCAACTGATTTTAATACTCATCGAAGCCAAACGGAAGTAGAAAAATAAATCTGATACACAAAGTGTCGCATAATGTCTTCTAAACTCAAATGGAAACTACAGACGAGCAGATTTTCTTTGGATATTAAGTGAAAGTGAAGAACAGAGAATTGTCCAACAACAGAATCATTAGGGGGTTAAGGCTGCACAACCTGAGCAGAAATTATCTTTTTCTGGACATTGGCCAGTGACTAATACTTTGGACATAAAAGCACAATAGTTTAATCTCGATATTTTTTTTTGAACACAGACATTTTTTAATCAGAGTGAACATTAACAATAGAGTTTTGCAAAAGAAAACAGGAATATTCATCATTGATTACAGCAACCTTTACACTAGAAGTGACTGTATAATACAGAAAATTGTTACAAGAGATATCCACTGTGCCAACGGACCTCTAGTTAAAGGTAACGAAGGAGTCTCCCCTTCCAAGGGCATGCGAATTTGATGTTGGAATAAACACATTTTCTAGGAGTATGTGTTGATATTTCCGAAAACAAGAAATGTTGCCTTTTAGGAGAATCTCAGCGTGGTGCCTCACAAGAAATTGGTTTCTGAAGGAATATTTCCACCAATCTTATCAATGATGCTATGAAACCTTTCACATATTGATTTTTTAATGAGCTGGTTCTTATTGATGATATATCAGTTTTTAACTTTTTCTTTCACTTTGGAATTCTGCAGATGATTTTAACTATAATAACATGGAGAAATTAATTTTCTTTCATTCTTCTACAGGAAGAATTTTCCTTTGAAGGAAATTTTACCATTTCCCTTAATTATTTTTGACGTCACACTGATTATTACTATTTGTCACTACACTAAAGAGCAAAGTATATTTCTGCCAAAAAATGAATTAAATTTATATAAACAGAAAGAGCAAGTGCATTGTCCTGCTCCAAACTACTAGAGAAATCAGAGAAGGAAAATGTTTAAATAATTTAAGGGGATAAAGGTTTAATTATCAAGATTTCTAAAAAAGATGATGATGTGCTCAGAATGGCACCTAAAAGACGGAGATTGATTTCTTTCCGAAGCAGACATCCAGCACTAAACATGAAGAGCAATTAAAAAATGGTGGTCTTTTGTAAATTACTCCCAGAAGAAATCTTGGAAATCTTTCATTTTAGTCATTTCGGTCCAGTGAACCATGAAGCCATTATGAAGGAACAAAAATACTAGGGAGAAAATTGAAATACAACAGTAATTAACAATATGAATATATCAAAATAAAAATGAATTGGAAAGATAATGGTCATCACATATTCAACACAAAATGAAAACATTAAAACATTCCCAAAATCAAATCTAAAAGTAAAAGACACACTCGGCAACACGGACTCAATCTGGCACTGTTCCCAAGATTGAAATCGAAGGACTCTCTGCAGTGTTTCTCTGAATGTGCAACGGAGGTGTCTTCAAGGGTTTACTTTTCTTATTTTTAAAAATTGTTCCTATTTTTTCTAAAGCACTCTAACTAGCATTAAGACACATTTTCTATTTACTTTAGAATCAGAGTTAATAATCCCTATCTCGGATTTTCACTTTTTACTTCCATATGCTAAATGCCAACAAAGAATAATAGAGGAAAACCCTGGGAAACGTGCCCCTATCACAAACACAGATTTCCCTGTGGGTTCTCTAATACTTTACAGACAAATGTTAAAGATTTACTGCACATGAACATCAAACATGGTTTTACTACAGTTCTCATTTGGATCAAATTGACACATTTTACATTCATTTTGGCCTAATGAGATTCTTTCACTACACATTATATTCCGAGTGACCCTGTACATTAAATTTGTGGAATGGAACAAACCCATTGATATAACAAAGCCCTATTCTTACTGGTTTCTTAATTTACAAAAGAGAGAAAACAGTTTAGCAAAATCATAAATCTTGAACAAGTGAATGTATTAATCTGTACTCGACAGAGAATACAAATATTATGTAGATAGGTCGTGGTATGCATGAGGTTCAAATGCAGCATGATGGCTAAACTCTCCTCAACTTGGATTATAATCTGAATATTCAACAGTTCAGGCATATTTCATAATTCAAATCGAGGGACTTAGTAAAGACCAAGTTATAATCATAACAAGAATGGAAAATTAGATTTGCAATTCATCTTTAAGTCATTGCTAACAGGCTGCCATGACTCAATATTTACTTTTGTGCACAATTACTTATTCTTAAAAATTGGCCTTATAAAACATTCTTGTTGCTTAAGCCTGACCATAAGGAATGTGGTGGAAGTTTGCAACACAGCAGCTGTAACGCTGTTCCTCAAAGAGGGAGTAGGTGACCTTGAAATGAGGTGAAAGAAAACTAGCAAATGTTAATTAAAATTATTAGTGCTGTTTGAGGTGCTTATCTTGTTTACTGCTAAGGTGTTACTCCCTTCTGCATAATTAGGGGTAATTTTACTTACTTTGAAGTCTGTAATTTTAAATATCACAAAGTTTTATCTTCCAGCATGAAGTAATTCATTATTGGTTTGTATGTAACTGCTTGATGTTTTAATGAATATATGTGACTTCCACAAGTCTTTATATATTTTTAATAGTGGCAGATTGTGAGTGGTACATGAATTAAATTTTTTCTGGGATTTCAACATTATTCTAGGGTTTTGATGTGGGGAAAGACTTTGACTTGCTCTGTCTTTTTATATTTCTTTTTGCGGGAGATTTCACAGGCCAGTAGCATGAGCAAAATAAAGTTATCTGAATTCTATTCCATTTGGAAACGAAGTATTCCAGTCACTTAATCCAAATAAAAACACAGTATATTTTTACATCCTGTTAGAATCAAATGTGTATTACGAATGACTGATGTATTTTAAATCTAAGTAGACTATGCTTTTAGCCATTGGTAAAAGTTTGCATATGCAGCTTAATTTCACATTAAAATTAATTATTGAGGGTCCCAATGTTCAGAAAATGCTTGGATGACATAATCAAAGTTTCTGTGCATAATTATAATACTTTCAAAATAAATATTTCTAAATTTTCCTGCAAAATCTTCCATTTTTGAAAAGCTTTTCTCAGTGGAAAGCACAGAAACATCTAGGCTTGACTTTTTTTTTTCATTTATAGTAAACTATGATTTTTTTTCTCTTAAGTAAACGGATAAAAAACTTTACATGTTAATTTTTTTCAGCATAAATCTGTAAAAATAGTGATAATGTTCGCATGATTTTAATTAAATCGCAACAGCAATAGGTGTAGCGCCGCTATCAAAGGGCATCGCCAATGGACTGTGATTTGCATGAAGAATCCACTGCGGAAACCATCCCAGGAAACACCAGGAGGCATGTTAAAGGTGCGTGCCCAGCTCTGTTCGGAATAGCCTGAGAGTGAAATTCAACGCTGAATCTTCTAGAACAGGTGAGAATTTACCACTCACGGATTCTTACGGGAATCAGGCTGCATTACCCCTGGAGGGTGAGTGAGAACCCGAGCGAGTTCCTGCCCTTAGCCGGGCTCGGCGAGGTGCGTCGTTCCCCCAGGACGCCCAATGGTCCCTCGTGGCTCGATAGCGTTAACAGCCCTCCCGAAGCACCTCCTGAGCCTGGCAAGCGCTGTCCTAGATGAAGAGCCTTCGCACAGCGTTCCCGTCGCACGTTTCGTAATTAGCAGGCTCCAAACAACCCCATCGCCGCATCGGAGGAGGCCTTTCCCGCGCGCTCGCGCAGCATCCGCAGTGACTTCGCAGAGGATGTGCGAGAAGCCCCGCCCTGGGGACAGGGCACTGGAGGCCTGCACGTCCCCACGGGGAGGCCCTTACCCAGTGCTTCAGAGGCCCGCTTGTCCTCAGTCTTCTCCCCAGCCAGACCCCCTGCTGTCCTCCCAGCGCCACGCTCCAGGGGCAGTCGCCCTCCCTTCTTCTGGTGCTAATCAGGGCCTGCCATGCCCATGCTTAAACTCCTCCCCGCCTTGCACCCTAACCAGGAGCAGCAGACGCCTCCACCGCCCGCCCTCCTCTCATCTTGGACCCTTTGACCCTTCTTGGACCCCCACCAGCCCCATCCCTCCTGTGTTCTTCCCGGTCCTCCAACAAGTCAAGCTACCCCTGCTGCCCCTTCCCTGGTCCTCAGAGCCCCCCCCCACTCCCATCTGCAGACCCCCCCGGCCCCCACCCCTCCCGGAGCAGCCCCTCGGTGGTCTGCATCCCTGCCTCGGCTTGACGGCCATCTCAGCACTCAGGTCCAGGGAGCGCTTTGTTCACCTGTTTCTTTTGTTGGTGTCTGTCTGCAAGCTTCCCCCACTGACCTTGTCCGGCCCAAGGGGGCCTCGTCTATCGTGTCTTCACTGTATCCCTAACACCTGGAATGGCCCAGCATGGAGGAAGGGCTCTCTGAGTCTGTGGAATTCAATAGGAAGATTCAGCACACGTGAGGATTCATGCGCGCCACACCGCGGGCGCCAGGGGCTGGGCTGTCGGCAGCTCAAGCCGAGCTTTCTCGGACGGTTGCCCTTCTTCTCTCTTCCAAGATCCTTTCCCAGCTCTGCCTGTTGGAGCCCACAAGGCCGCTGTGACGCGTACCTGCATCCCTCAGGGAAGGGTCTCACGTGAGGACCCTGCGTGCACCGTGGCTCAGCCATGCACGGTTGGCCTGGGGCAGTGGGAACTCTGTCTGGCATGTGGCCGACGGCAGTGCTCACCGCTGCCCTGTGGGTGGTGAGCCTCCCACCAGGCTGAGCCCACGGGAGGAACTGGGATGTCCCACACAGAACCGACACTGAAGCCCTGTGCGGGGTAGGAAAGGACAGTGCTGACCGACCATCAGGGGAAGGTTCTGAACCCTTTGCCCAGTCTTGGGGTGAGTGTGGCCCTCTGTGCTCTCGCTTGGTGCCCCCAAACCCATGGTTTCCTTGGCTCTGTGTGCTGGCGGCTGTCAGAGCCTGTGGCTCAGAAGGAGTGGTGGCACGGTTATTGTCCCAAGGAGGCCATGCCCCCTGCCCTGTCTTCCTGCAGTCCTGTCTGTAGACCATCTCCTCCGTGTCTGTTAATACCTCACTCCCTTTGTAATGAAGGTGACAAAATTGGGCCATTTCACCGCCCCTTTCCAACACCAGACGCCAAGTGTCACCCCCACTGTGCCCTTGGGCCAGGCGATGTCAGCTTCCGACTTGTGAGCTACCTTTTTCTGCTAAAGTCAGTCCCATCTCTGATACCAAACGTTGTTCTTGGAACAATGTTAATTGTGAAGAAACTTTAGAAAAACCAGTGCCTGTGAACGTACGGACCTCTTACATTCAAAGCAGGAGGCAGGGAAATGCTGAGACTCCAGCTGCTACGAGCAGTAGTGGTAATAACAATTCTACCTGTGATGGGAATAGTCATGATCGCAAAACCTGGAGTTATGACCTTCACTGTGTAGATAACGGAATCAGGCTCAGAGAGGTTAAGGCACTTGCTGAAGGCCACACTGGTGGAAGGGTCCCAGCTGGGACCTGAGGCTCCATCTGTGTGACACCTCCCGTCCCTCACTCCAGCAAGGAGCCATCTCGTCAATTTAAGAGACACCAGGCAATAAATACCAAAGGAAATATTCTTTTTCTTTTTTTAACATTTACGTTCTGGGGGCAGTTTTCTCTTTTCACTTTTCTGAACCTTCCGTAGAGTGAACACTCATGAATGTGACGGCAACGGTTTGGACACAAGAAAGCCTGGCCAGCTTAAAGCCAAGTTCATTTTTGAATGTGCGGTATGTTTGCTCAGAGCCAAAGGCCAAGGGGATTTATATGGTTGTTGGAAGTATTTTCCCTGAGGAGTTAAAAAATATTCTGCAATAGCCAGTTTTTTAATAAACTCTGAGATTGATTTGCTTCCAACTTGCCCCCTGCTCATCTTACTGGTTCACTGTTAATGGTCCCTGGGGAGCAGAGAGAGGCTGGAGAACTGCGGTGCATGTCGGAGGCAGAGGGAAGTTTCCGAGGGAGACAATGATGACCCAGACCTTAAGCCACGGAAAACATCTTTGAGAAGTAATAGTTTGTGACCCGGCCGTGGTCAACTTCCTCTTCCCACTCCCAAGCTCACTACTGCCATAGACCACAATCACAATATTCTTCAAGAACAAGACAGAAAAGTCGTTTTCCTACGAGAAAGCTGGCTTCTTCCTCTTACCAGAGACGAACTGTGTCACTGGGAAATTTCGAGAGCAATGGTGGCTTCTAGATGGCTGCCTTCCAGCCGGAGCCTTCGCCTGGAGGGCTCAGAGGCATCTTTGTGGGTGAAAGATGGGGCTCTTGGAAGGAGATTTAAAAACAGCCTCAGAATGTTACAGCCGGAAAGAGCCTTGGCACCATCTGAGGACAACCTTCTTGCTCTCTAGATGGAAAACGGATTAGGGACTTACCCAGGGTCAGCGCCCGGAATCCCTGATTCTGTGCCCTTTACAAATATGCTGATTCTTTGCCTAAGAAGTCTCCTCTGCCCCGTGGTTTTGAACACTCTCGAGATTCTGGTGACTCCCAGGCGATGGACCCAGCCCAGTCTCCTCCAGCAAACCCTGGACTCTTAGATTCGCCTATTGGCCCAAATTTACGGTCAGTTCAACGTGTCCCAAGCAGAAGTCTGGACTTTGCTTCCCTCCCCATAAAAGTATTTGTCTTCTTCCCCTTCCCTCCGCAGCACTTAGTAAATGGCATTGTTTATTCTGCTGCCCATGGCTGGAGCCTGGGGGACGTCCGCCATGTCTGTCCCTGTCTTGCTTCGTTTCCAATCTGACTGTGCACAGCGCTCTCTCTGCCACCGTCAGCCTGACTCCAGCCACTCCACTCGCCTCTGGACTTCCTGAAGAGCCTCTGAAAGACACACTCTCTCTCCTTTTCCTCTTGGCCACTCACCACCCCACTGAGGCCACAGTGACCTTTGCACAATGTACAGCAGGACACATAAGCCACCTAGGACCCTGCTCTTGTCCCTCGGGGTTGTTCCCACAATGACTGTCCAGCCTCACACTCTCCTGGTGGGCGCCTTCCCCAGCACTCACCATGCTCCGGCCTCGGGCCTTCCCTCTGTCCTCACATGCCCCGAGGTTCTTCTCCACTCCAAGCCCTCAATAGGTGTCCCAGGGCTGGTTCTCCTCACTCACGTCTCAGGCAAATGTCACCTCCCACAAGGGGTCCTCCCTGATCATCTGACCTAAAATCATGCCTCCTGCCCACTTGACCTCTGCTTCTCTTCTTCTCAGGATCGTTTCAGAAATGTCCCGGGGTGTAAGCCCGTCCACGTACAGGAAGACAAGGGTGTGGACCATGTCGCTGCTCTGGGACCAGCCTGGCCCAGGGCTGGGCTCAATAAACTTGTGGAAACGATATTAAAAACAATTAAGACGCAATGATGTGAGTTCACTTAACACCACTGAATTGTACGATTAAAAATGGTTTGAATGCTGCTAAATTTTATGTTATCTATTTGGTACCATGATTAAAAAAAAAACAAAAACTTTTTTAAAGTTAAAACCAATGTGAAACTGTCCTGGGAATCTGCCCTGGGAAGGCAAAGGGAGACAGTGTCAAAAGGAGAAGTAGAACCGGGGGACTGAGAGTGTCCCGGTCACCGCAGTGGAGGAGTTGGACGCGGGAACCCCAGCATCTGTTGCTACGGAGATGGTGAAATAACTCATCGCTGCTGCTGTGCTGTATCCTAAACAATAAAATATTTTCCAGTGGAAAAAACAAGCAAACAGAAAGCTGTTGCATGTTAACATATGTACACATACTCCGTGGAGTCACACATACTTATACTCCAGATCATTTCAGATCATTGAATTCACAGAGTTAGTCTGCCTAGCGATAGCTCAGACAAGGTGCGTAACCTGAGCCTTGCAGGCGGCAGCGTGCACCTTGCTTTACAGGTTGCAGCATCCTCCTCTGCATCTTAGGTGAGCTGCAGCATGAGAACAAAGATGTCCTGTCCTGCAAACGTAATAACAGGGGGAGGCAGCCTGCAGCTGAGACCTGGGCTGGGAGGAGCCGCCCCTCCCCTACCATCTGCGCCTCTGGTCTTCCCGGGCTGCTCTATGCTGAAGTTGCTGTAGGTATCTTTGAAATGGGGAGGGCGAAGTCGGGTGGGGGGGATCAAGAGCTTTTAAGTTATTCTTAATTTGTTTTTTATCTACTTAAAAAATTTCAAGAGTTGTATACATCACAGTTATAGAGAGAGCTCTACGTGGTCCCAGAGAGGCAAGATTAAAGCTGGCAGTTGGTCCCGGTACTGAGCAGAAAAGAAAAGATTTTCTGAAGGAGACGTTTCATGTTCACAGCAGTTTTCCCATGTAGAAACGCTGTACGCAGGCTTAAATCAGTAAACTGAAAATAGGCAAAGTTACAGGTGACAGAGAAGCCTGGGAGAGTCACGCGTTTCATAAGAACCACAGTGACGAGCTCTCCCCCTGCAGCCACGCCGCGGAGCCGTTGGAGACCACGCGGGAGACCCGGGCTCCCCGTCGGCCAAGGGTCCTTCCACGTCAGGCCAAAGTGGGCACATCCACTTAAATGCCAGGTAGAAACATCTTAGGAATAAAACAGTCTTTGAGTCAAGCTTGAGCTCGGATATGGCTGTGCCTGGCACCAGATATGCATGAAATTTGCCGACCTTGGCAGAAAACTGTCGAAAACCTCTAAAAAGGTGGGTGGACTGAGACGCAAATATGAAATCACAGCTCAGTGCGTGTTCCTGACGCCCAGGCGACTGTCTTTCCTCTAAATTCAATGTTGAAATAATTTACTTTTTGTGACGGCATTCTCTTTCCTTTCTTTTTCTTTTTTCTTTTCAAATTTAGTTTTAAGGCGGGGTATTCAAGGCTCGGATAATTTCTGTGGCTTCTCACCATTTGGAAAGGCACAACAGGGTGTTTACGTTTATTTTTCCCCCAGCTCTTGAAATACTAGTTGGAATGTCCAGACTTTGGTGCAAAGGCAAACCGATAACTCCGACTGTCTTCGTTTGGCTGCGCCGAGAAGGTGTGTCAGAAAGACTTTGCTAACGAAGGGGCTTCTCATTTAGGAGAACAAAACTGCTGCCGAAGGAAGGAGAAGGGTTAAGATCAAAGGGCAGATGCACTCATTTATAGCATATTTCCATGGGCTGAAGCAGCCTCACATGATCTGTGACATTTGGCCACAATGGAGAGAATTTGGAGAGCGAGCGAGGTCAGGTGGGCGTCTTGGGAGAAAAACACAGAGAAGTACTATAAAATATGTGCAGTTAAGCGGAAACATCAGCATCTGCCAGCTTTTTGTTTTCTTTTTTGTTTTTCGGATTCACAGGAAATCGTGTGCACACACGTGCTCGTGCGTGTGCGACTTCAGCTTTGGAAATGTGAGGGGGGCAGAAAAGCCGCAGAGCCCCTCTGAAGCCCTGGAGGGAATTAAACCAATGCCACCTTCGAACTGCAAATTCGAACAACATAAGCTGTCACCTCAAGGTGAAAAGTTTTTGTTTTTTCCTTCTTGAGTTTGCATACTAAAAGAAAGAGCCAGCCCTGACGGGCTAGATGCCACCAGGCACAGAGAGGTCACCCTCTCACACCACGCGGCTTCCTGCGCAGAGGCCCTAGGATATGACCCCCCAGAAGTCAGCAAGGCCCCCACATCAGGTGTGTGCAGAAGCTACTGGCTGGCTCTGCAGAACCCACCCCCCCCACTTTGGAATTGTGTTGGTATCAAGTATGCAAATACAGAACTCCAAGTGAGTGAGATTTTTTTCCTTGCCTTTTGGTCTTTGTTTTCTTAATAACATCACCATATTTGAGTTTACCACCGTGTTTAGCATGAACCCCGCGGCGCCCAGCCTGCGTTGAGACTCTTTCTTCCTTCCACCTGCAGCCCGGGTTCCCTGGGCTGAGGGGGAGTTGGGTGGTGAAGTATTTATTAGGGATCGACCCCTCTGGAAGGACGCAGGGAAGCTGAATTGAGGAGAGAGGTAAGTGAATTGCGATGTGGGCTGCACAAAGCCTCAGCCAACCCCGTGGGGGCCTGAGACAGGTGTCTTGCGTGGGACTGACATGGCCAGGCCTCCTGCACACCCCACTACCATCAGTCCTTGCCCGAGGACCACCCAGGAAAGGGTGTGTCTCTGGCGGGGCTGCTCCGGGGGACATCCCCGTGGAGTGACCCAGATGGTCTCTGTAGCTGACACAAACCCCAAGCAGCTGACACCTGGAGTGAGGACCACAGTCACGCCTGGTGGTCCTGTGTGAGCCCCTGTGGTGCTAGACCTCCAACAATGGTGCTGTCTGAGGTTCTCTGGGGAAAGGCAGGAATGGCAGACCCGTGCTCAGAGTGTGTGCCTGTTCCTACCATCATCCCTGGGCCTTCCAGGTGAGAGGGGCCCCAGGCAGTCAACTTGCCACCAAGTCGCCCGTGGAACTTCTGCAGGAATAACGTTTTATCCGGGTCTGGGCTCTGTTGCTGGCAGGTTGAACACTCAGGGGAAGCAGCAGCCAAATCACCCCTGGTGAGAAGAGCCCCTGCTTGGGGCCCAGGGAGCCCCCATCTCTCCCACTGTGCCCACTCCATCCACCTCCTTCCCTTAACCATTCGATCCCTGCCCTCTACCTCCCACCCCACATGGACCACTGGCCTGAGGGCAGGGCTTTGTGAACAGACCTGGGTGCACACTGACCTGGGTGTCACACGGTATCAGTAAACCGGCAGGTGTGTAGCCCAGGTAAGCAGAGAGTAAGAAAACGACTGCATAAATGAGGCAGAAAGATGTGTTCTTTATGCGTCCCCGGCAGAACTAGGAATAATGGGCCTGCGTGCGGAGGAGGCAGGGCTTGGCGTGGGGAAGGGGAGAGGATGCTCTGCATGTTAACGAACCGGCAATTTAACTAACGGGCACTCGGGAAGCAGGGCTCGCTCGCCACCGGCGAGCTTGGGCGGGTCTGGGCTGCTCCTTCTTGCTTGGAGAAACTAGGAAAGGAGTTTTAAAATTGGGTGAGTTGCTGGACTGGAGGCCCAGAGGTGACTTCGGGGCCCGTGACCTCGTCTCTGGCCTTTGTCCTCTAGGACCCTCTAATCACGTAGGCGCTGCCCTGTTCTGGCGACACCAGGAACCAGCGCGCTCTCCTCACGCGCACGCCGGCCGTGGTGCGACTGCTGCGTCAAACTCGTTGCCTCCTCTGTCGAGGCTGAGCCTCCATTCAACCTCGGTTCCCTTATTCTTCCTGCCTCTTGCCCTTGGAAAATTCCAGTTGTCTTTGAGCAGGAACACAGGACAGCAGGGCGGCCCTGGGCCAGCTCCCGCCCCAAGCGGGCCCTTTCCAGCCTCACCGCCAGCCGCCTGCTCTGGGCTCAGCGACATTCTCCCAGAATTTTTACATATATATTTAAAAAGAAAATGTGGAACACTTCGCGAGTTTGCGTGTCCTCCTCGCATGGGCCACACTCATCTTCTCTGTATCGTTCCAATTTTAGCATGTGTGCTGCCGAAGCCAGCCCTCTCCGTGAGTTTTGAGACAATTTCCAAAATGGTTTTGCCTTCTCTCCAGTTCCTTACTCTATCTCCAGTCACGAATACTACTGATTAGTACTTCTAATTGTATAAAAATTAACACGCGCACATGAGAGGTCACACCACACCACACGCGTGTCCGTGCCCCGTTCCGCCCCGCCCGCCCCAGAGCCAGCTGCTGGGCTCTGTTCCCTCTGCCGCCTGTCTCCCTTCCCTGCCGACAGGGCCCCTGCTGAGACCTCAGCTTCTAACAGAGGCCCTAGAGGCCGCTCTGGCCGGCAGAGGGGCATTGGCTCTCTGGGATTTCAGCACGAGCAGCTCAGGCCCACTGGGCGCTGTGCCCTGTCCCTGGAAAGGTCGGGGGTGCCCTGGTGCATGCGCAGTGCTCCGCCCACTGCATTCCCCCACCTTGCCGTGAGGAGTCAAGGAGCCCAGCTCTCACGATGCCTTCCCCGGAGCACCCCGATCCGCCCTGCTCCACCCTCCTCTGTCTGCTTGGACCCCCTTCTTCCTGTGTCACTTAACTCTGCGAGGGGCTCCGGGTGGCAACGGCAGGCCTTCTCTCCTCCCTACAGGGAAGCGGAATGCCCAAGAAATGCTTCCCGAACAAGCCAATGTCTGGCTGCCTTCTCTTTGTGTAGCACCTGCCCCTGCACACTCCCACTTTCTCATTACCCCTCCAGTCCCCACCAACGCCTTCCTTTTACGGACAGGAAACGGAGGCCCAGGCCACGTGAGTGACACTGGAGAGGCGGTGAGGCTTCCAGAGCGTGTCAGTGCCCGGTGCCCTGTGCGGTGGAGGAAGCGGATCGCTGCAGTGCTAGGATGCAAGCGCTGTGTGCCCTGAGGGCGCCCTGGCAGCTCTGGCTGGGAACCGAGTCGGATGGCATTTCAGGTAGAGGGAGGCAGGAGATCGCGAGTGAGCCCTCATCGGCTGCAGGCCAGTGGCAAGGGCAGCAGCTCCGCCGAGCCCCGACACCAACAGAGGACGTCCGAGAGTGCTGGTGAGCTCTGGGAGCCAGACCTTCGGGAAGCTGTGAGAGCAAGAGCCCCGGGTGAGGAGCTGGGGACCGGCATCACGTTGTCAGGGGGCAGAAATGGATGAGGGGACAGCAGAGCAGATGGGCACCCTCTGCCCAGGATGTCGGACACCCGGAGCATCGGGCCATCTGGGCTGGAGATGCCACAGAGCAAGCTCACTCGCTCAGGGGCCAGGATTCTCCTGGAGGACCAGAGTCCACATCTGCAGCTCAACCCTTGAAGGTGATGGGGCGCCCAGAAGAGGCCTGGAGCTGAGGAAGCCATCCCCTCCCCCTGTCGATGTCTCCTCCTAGAGCTTTTCCATCACACGGCCCTCGCCCTGTTCCTGGGCTGTGAATTCCCACCTGCCCTTGCTGTGTTTGGGATCCGTCTTGCTCCCATTGCAGGAGTATTGAACAAAGTCCACCTCACCATTCTAACAAGGGTCAGGGTAATTTCTTCCTTAACATCCCTCAGAAGGGCTTCGGGAGTGAGATCTGCAGGGCGGGCAGTGCCTGTGAGCCAGGGCTCCAGGGACAGTCACTGGTGGAGAGTCGTACCGTGTCCCGGGGCTGCTGTGACAAACCACCACGCACGGATCAGTGCAAACCACAGAAATCGATTCTCTCACGGTCCTGGAAGCCAGAAGTCTGGAATCAACGTGTCAGCAGGGTTTGTCTAAGGGAGAATTTGTTCTTGCCTCTCTCTGAGCTTCTCGTGCCTTCTGGCAATCCTTGGTGCTCCTTGGGTTGTAGTCACACCGCTCCGATTCCTGCCTCTGCCTTCACACGGTGTTCTCCCGTGTGTCTCTGCTTTTCCTTCCTGTAAGGACACCAGCACTGATCAGGGCCCACCCTGACCCACACGACCTCACGTTAACTGCTGCCACCTGCAAAGACCCTATTTTCAAATAGGGCCACATTCCCAGGTACCAGGCTTGGGACTTCAGCATATCTTTTGGGGGGACAGAGTCCCTGCCACAGAGTGGCTGTTCTGTGGAAGGTGCCCCGTGCTGCTGCTGGGCGCTTGCTGCCCTGAATGTGTCCTGCAGCTCCACGACTCCTCGCTATGAGTCCCGTGGCCTGGGGCTGGAGACATTGGCATCACAACCGCTGAAAGGACGGTTCACAGGCCTGACACCTGAGCCGTGCAGAGTGAAGTGCCGCAGCTGCTGTCACCCTGGGGAAAGGGAAGGGTACTCTAAAAAAGCGTTGGTTTGTACGTGGTAAAGATTCCAGAACGTGAGCCCCTGCACCCTGGAGGAAGGCCCCTAAGCAGGCGCACCATGGCCAAGCATCAGCCTGCGGTGTAGGCTGGTGACCACCCCTGTGTAAGGACAGAGCAGGGGGCGGGGGATGAACACCTGTTCCCACCCCACTCAGGGTACTTCTGGGGCGGCATCAGGTCCCCTTTTATAGCAGGTGCAATTTGGGAAGCCCTACAACTGGTTTTAAGAGTTTTAAACCACTGAAACCCGGGTGGATTCTGTCCAATGCAGCCAAAGACCTGCGATGGGGACAGGACCCCGTGCGGAAGGGCTGGCTCTCCCACGCTGGCCACGCCGCAGCCGGTCCTGGGTGTCATTCCACTTCCACGACACACTCAGAGGCGTGAAAACTAACAGTGAGCTGGGATCATAATCAAAGTGTGCTTTCCCCTGGAGAACACTCATATTGGGGCTAAAACCAGCAACATTGGGGCACCAGTGTAAACTGGCGTTTTTCAGGAGGGCGTGTTTCAGGGCACCTGTGCAGAGGTCAGGAGAGTTTCTTCTGCACAATCCCCAAAATCCTTCCATTTCTGCAGCTCTTTCCAGATCCCAAAGGCCTTTCACTGAATGTCCAAGCCCCGCGACTCTGAGCGGGCAGAGCCCTCATTTCCTCCCGGGGGAGTCCCAGGACCAGACCGCTGCACAGGACAGGAGGTGCCCTGTTCAAGGTCCCAAGGCGATGAAGGGAAGGCATGAGGGCCAGAACCCTGCTGTGGGCTGCCTCCTCCTGCAAAATGCTTTCTGACAAGGGTTCCCAGGCTCCTGGCAGAGGAGAGCCCTGGGGTGTGAGTACGATCAGAATCCTTCTTGTGCTGTACAGGGGAGAGAGACTGTGGATCAGAGATTTCTCCATTTGTGTCTTGTATTTCATCAATGTAGTCTTACTCTTGTGTCTCAAGGTAGATCTAATTATAATTAAACAATGAAGCAAATGGAAATGCTGTACTAGGTGCCAGCCACCAGGAGGCAGTTTATATACATTATATCTAATCCTGATAATAGCGGTGTAGTTGGAGTGGCAATTATCCCCATTTTACAGAGGGTAAAGCTGAGACGGCCTCAGGTCAGCTGCCCCAATTCGCATGACCTACAACTGTCAGAGCCGGGCACAAAGTAGGATGTATCGGACCCCTATGCGTGAGCCTTCGTGCTGGAGCACGATGCTTCTGAAAACTCTGACATGCAGCTAGCGAGCGTGATTTCCAAGTGACTCGTCACCATCAACAGCCATAAATGAGAGGAAGGAAAGGTGTTTATGAGAGACAAAAAGATTCTAATTGCTCAAAGAAATGATATCAAAGCTTGTGTAGTTGTATTCATTTTTGCTGTTTGAAAATTGCTAAGAGAAATGCTTTTTTCCCCAAAAAATAATAAAAATTGCTTTCAGATTTAGTTAAGGATGCAAAATAGTGTCGTGGTTGCAACCTCGGATTCCAATTCCACCTCTAGACAGTAGCAGCGACCTGGTGAACTTCAGCAGGTAACTGATCTCTCTTTGTCTCGTTCTTCTCATCTGCAGCATGGAGAAGATCACAGATCCCATCCCAGAGGCTGTTAGAGGAATTAATGAAATAGCACTTGCAGTGATATCTGCATGGTTAGGAAATGTTAGGAAAGGTTACCTATTTTTATTATACGATTTTGTATGCTGGAGAGTTTCTGCTCCAAATATCTAAAAGATGGTATCTGAGAACTTTGAAATCATTTAAATAAAATACTTCAACTTCCCTGAAATTTAGAAAATATTAGAGCTCAAATTAAAACATTTATTATTAATATGGTTGCAATTTGACAGAGCAGGTGTTTAATCTAAAACCAGCAAATGCTTTTTGTTTATCTGAACATATTCTAAAATTTTAGAACTGACATTTCCTTATAAACTTTAATTTTTTAACTTTTTGATTCTTTGGTAATACTGTAGCTTAAAACACAAACACATTGTATAGCTGTACAAAAATATTTTCTTTCTTTATATCCTTTTTCTATAAGCTTTTTTCTATTTTTATTATAATTTTTTTTTTTTTTTTTACTTTTTAAGATTTTTGTTAAAAACGAAGACATAAACGCACACATTAACCTAGGCCCGTGCAGGGTCAGGATCATCAAGACATCCCTGGGCAATGGAATTTTTCAGCTCCATTATTCTTATAAGACCCGCATCGTGCACGTGGTCCGTTGTCGACCGGGACGTCGCCATGCGGCACATGAGCGTAGTGTATGCGTACAACACACAGTCAAGGAGGCAACTGAGGAACGTCGGCACTGGGGGTGTCGTTCACTCTTCTGGGGGTCTTGGGAGCCTTCCAGATGTCGTGGTGAACGGGCTGCATCTTGAAGCATGGGCAGCCTTGCCAGGGGACACTGGCTTGTACTTCTGTGTCCTCTGGGCAAGAGCAGCGCAGCATCGGAAAGAAAGTGGACAAGCAGTTCTGGCAGGAAGACCAGAGCGGTGGTGTGGTCATTCTCCCAAACCTGTGGTTCTCAGAAGAATGGGATAGAATCAACATGAGGGTGATCCACCCAACTAAGGAAGGATTCTGTTCCTTTTTTAGTCTGTGACAAGTGAGAATGAGAATGAGAATGAGCTGTCTTTGCTCACACGCCGAGTCCCGGGAAAACGCTGAGGCAGCAGAAGAGAGGACAGGTGGGCGTGGCAACGGGCAGAGGCAGGAAGTCAGGAGGAAAGGACTCTATGCGCTTGCTTTGCGCGGCCGGAGTAAGGCCAGGAGCCCCGTGGTAGACTGTCTCAAAGAGCGTCCACGGGCAGCTAGTCTGTCCCCAGGTCTGTGGCGCCCGAGCCTTCGGCATCTCAGCTTGCAGGGCAATGTCCTCCGGAAATGTTGGGCTGCACGAGCTTCCTGTGCCCCTCACTGGCAGCCCGTTCCCCACCTCCCATCTGTGCTGGGGCTCCCGGATGGTGAGGGTCCTTTGGGGTAGGGGAGAGGAGAGCTGCAGCCTCTCCTTGAGCCCCGCGCACGGCTCCAGACTCTACGGTGGGGAACGTGGGCCAGCCCTGGCTCTGCAGGCCCTACCAGAATGACCCACATGGCAAGGGGGCTCGGCCAGCTGTCCTCCTGAGAAGTACTTGGCCGTACCTTGGGGTCTTCCTCACACTGGGGAGGGTCAGAAGCTCACATCCCCCGGTGTTTTAATTGGGCATGAAATCTTGTGCAAAACTCCATGAAATGTTGGTCCCAATCACAGGACCCTGAGTTGTGGCCATCTTGGCAGAGTGTTCCAGGATCACGGCCAAGATGCTGAGTACGGTCTGCGTGCTCTGAAAACCCCAACCTTTAAAATCCATTCTGAAGATGTGATTTAATTAAATGTTATGTGCTTGAAACTGGTTCAAATTAGTTTATCCGTTTCTGATAGTTGTTTCCCACATGAGCGCATGTATTAACAATGCAGAATGTATGGACTGTTAGCATGCTAGGATAAAATACTTTTATGCTATTCAGGATTTAAAAAAAATAAATAAATGAAATGACTGCCCTTAAATTGGTAAACCAATTCCAGCCACCATAAAGCCTTTAAAAAAAAAAAAAAAAAAAAGCCAGACGTCTTCTAAAACTCTTTTATGAGCACACATGGTGAAACTGCTGCAAATATTATTGTTTGTGAATAAAATGTAAATTAGTGCTTTTGTGTTCACCTGTAAGTTTTTCTTTAAAGCCAGTGATTGCATTTGAAACCTGCAATTCTCAACAAAAAGAGAAAAGTTCAGTGCTGATTGCTGGATATTTGGACCTCCCAGTGCAAACATTAACTGGCTGGGGCCCTCTGGAATGCAATGAAGGGAACAATACTGGGATGAGAGCCAAACCCAGCAACACTGGCGCCTGGAACCGAGGGATTTGCCTCCTGGTAATAGGAGCTGAGCGAGCCCTGCACTTCTGTGAGACTGGAAATGACATACTGTGATCCCAGACTTAGCCAAAGGGATTTTAAATGGAGGGAAGAGCTGGCCAGACAAAATCTCCTGCACTTTTCACAGTGTTTTCTAAAACAAGCAGAGGAAATAGGGAGAAAAGACTGAAGTCTATTACATTTGATCCAGTTAAGTCAAGAGTGGAAGCTTTTTAACCGCTGTTATTATTTTTTGGTACTTTCTCATCATGCCCCACCACCCAGAAAGCACAGACACAGCGCAGAAACTTGAAACTGCTTTCATTCGAGCAGAAGGGCACCCCAACATTGCATTATTGACAGGAGGTCTGAAAACACTGACAGCTGCAGAAATTGTACAGCTGAAGTTCAATTCCCCGGAGTGGGAACAATGTACTGATGGTATTAATTCTGTTTGGAATTGTTAAAATAAGAAAAGGTTATGGGGCCGAGTAAGGGACCTGCCTTTTCTTCCCGCGAACAAAGGCGAACCTTGTGTCTTCCCCGGTGTCCTTGGAATGTCATTTCCAACCTTTTGAAACCGTATCTGATTATCCATGTGGCAATTAATCATAATTAAGCAGGCCTGAGGTTTGGAGGGGTGGGGAGAAGGTAGCTAAGAGCTGGCTTTGGCCCCGAGAAACCCCTTTCCCCGGATTTGGCTGCAAAGCCCCTTGTGCGGGAGCCCTGAGGAAGTGCTGCAAGGCGGAGGGAGGTGAGGCGGAGGACCGTGTAGAAATCTGCAGGGCGGGGGCAGTCGCAGCTTCTGTACCTTTCTCTTTCCTTGGCGATCACGGCTCCTCACCAAGTTCCAGCACACTGGAAGCCAGGTAACGAATTACCTTTCTAATGCCAAGTGATTTGGATCCATTCTTACAAACCAGATTTTTTCAATTTATTACAGGAAAACATTCAATCATTATATGCTGGCACCAGGTCTGGGGCACATGGAATTCTCCTCTACCCGCTCCACCCCCAATGAGCATTTTAAAAGCTTAGCAAGCCCAGAATGCCGTCTTATTAAAATTTTTTATATATTTATAATTAAAATACGGGGCTGGCATTCAAATCGTTTTAACAGATGTAATCGGACACGCAAGGCTTTCCCGAGCCCAGGTCAGGCGAGAAACAATGGCCGCTTTAACTCCGGACTTGGGCTCGGGTTTCTGTTTGCACATGGGCCCAATTTGTACCGTTTATGATTAGGTCTAAGTAAGTTGATGTGCTATTTATTTAGGAGAATTGCCATTTCAGAATATGACCATATTCCCCCAACAACCACACTGCCGTGTGGCCGTGGCCCGTCCTGCCGCGATTGGATTGGGGCGGTGCAGAGTGCGTCCTCGCTCGCACGAACGGCCGCCGCCCGCGCACCTGGCTTTCTGGTGGCTTAGGTGGCGGGGCTGGGGGCTTGTGTGCTGTTTCCAGTGAGAAATGCAACACGAATGCTGGCCCAGAGACTTGGTGCTCCCCTGGCTGGCACCAGGGAGGCGTGGAAGTCACGCTGGAGCTCGTCACTCCACGCCCACGCCGTCCACTGACCTGACGTCGAGGAACAGGGCAGTCGGGGAGCTCTGTGCCTTCAACGCTCCCAGGGACGCCAACTCCCCTACCGAGGGGAAGAAGGCGTCTGCCCAGGAGGGCAGGGCTTTGGCACAATCTTCCCTCTCTCCTTGATGCCGCATTAAACTTGGAAGCTTTGTGGTATCAGCTGGTGCGGACAAAGATGACCCATTTCCTGTACCACCCTACTGGTATGTGCGCGCCCTTGTAGTAAATTTCACCTCAAAAGGCAAGAAGCCAAAGGCTCTGTTTCTCGGCAGCCCACGCCCACGTGCGGAGTTAACATCCCCCTCCCCGCTGCTCCTCCGTGTGGCCTCGCCAGCCCCCGGGCCTCCCAGCCTCCCGTCTCCAGAACGGGACCCTGGCCCTCCTGGTCCCCCCAGCCCATGCACGCCTCCCCAGTTCAGGGCCTTCTCTCCAACCGCTCCCCACGGGGTGCTCTTCCCTCGCCACAGCCCACTTCCAAATCCGGCCTCTCTGCTCTAGAGGTTTCCTTCGTGCGCCCCTTGCCCCCATTTGGAAGCAATGTCTCCCTTCACCACGTGTCCCAAACCCACCCGGCCTCCACCTGGACAGGGCGGCTGAGCGCGGGATGTGCTGGTGAGCTTTGGCTGGAGCGGGTGTTTCAGAAAGGACGTCGCACACCCATTCTGTAGCGGCGAGGTCCGCGCCATCATTCCGTTTACCAAAAGACTCTTTGCACTTTGATTTCCTCAGGAGATTTTTTCAGGCAGCAAAGTGGGAGGTGGGAGCTAGAGGAGAAGCGTGGCTCTGGTGTCCCCAGGTGGGAGTGTTTGGCACTAAGGTCACCTTCCTGGTTAAAGGGCTTTGGGGAGTCCACGTCTCACTCAGCTCCAGGTGGTGTGGTCCCCACTTCTCAAACAGGGCCGGGCCAACCCCGGGAGCCGGGCCCACGCAGGCCGTCGAGCCGTGGCCTCCTCTCCTTAGCCACGTCGGCTGTGTAGCTGACCCATGGTGTCCCCCTTCCAGGCTCCCTTCCCATGTATGGATAAATTCCATTTTCCGGCTGATTACCCTCCATCACTTGTTGGGTTAGGCGCCTACTGCAGAAATGGCAGCGGCTGTCAGGGGACGTGGGTGCCAGGGCTCGGGCTTGCAAAAACCTGCTTTTCACTTTGAGAAAAGCCCTGGTCCCCAGACACCTCCTTTCCCTTCGTATCTGGTGTAACACGTGATCAGCAGCTGGAAATCACATAAAGATAAATTAATAACCACAATTCAGATGCTTTCCAAGAGAAACAGTCATGGAAGAAAAGGAGAAAGCAGACGCATGACTCACTCTCGCTGGCTCTCCTACTTCCCATTCTCCTAAAGATAATGACTGCAGTGTTCGCCTTTTTAAGTCTCAAAAACAGATAAGATAAACATTTTAGGGGGCAAGGGGAAGCACTGCAGATTCGGGGCTCTGTTTTCTTGCCAAAGGCCTTTGGAAAGCCCGTTCTGTTTCTGGAGGTGGATTGTGTTCAACACCATCATGCAAGCGGCTGCCCCGGCACTGCCGCGTGGCTGGGATGCCTGGCACGCAGCCCCGGAAACCCGAGGTCCCTCTGCCCAGCACCCCGAGGAAAAGTAGTCTGGTATGGCTGAAGAGCTGCAATGGAGTTAAGGCCAGGAGTAAACCGTGGCCAGGCTCATGTGCTTCCACCACAGGGACCTACTCTAAATTTGCAAGTGATCCCAGCTTCGGCTTGGGATGAAAGTGCCTTCTAGATCAGAAAATGAAGGGTCTCTCATTCATCTAAATAAGACCCTGATCTCAGCAATGGCCTCTGTGTTTAGCAGCAAGTCACCCCCGAAATCTAGACCCAGACGCAGAAAACTGTCAGTGAGCCCCACCTTTCACGCCTGCCTTCCCTTCTTGTTTCTCTAGGGACCAAACGTAGAGACACGTGTCTGGACGCTGTCCTAGACAATCCCATGAATCCTCCCTGGGGCCCGTGGCCGGGCTGTGGGCTTCTACCTGCCAGCCCAGCCCTGCGGCTGGAGGAGGCCAGTGCTTGTAGCAGATGAAATGTGGATGCTTCCCTGGCCACCCCCTGTCCCTCCAGCCTTGGTCTTTCTGTCTTCACTTCCAGGGGAAGCAGGGGGACCTGGCAGCTGTCACCGGCTGCAAACAGCAAGGACAGCAGTCAGGAAGGCGCTCAGGTGCATTCAAGTCTGCTCCTTTTGGGATTCTGTGGAGGGGAGGTGACAGGGCTCAGGACATTGGTTTTATGAATAGAATGGCTGGGGGAGGGGGAAGTGGTGAACTCTAGAATTTCTGCAGCAGCGTGTGCAAAGAAGAATCACTCCGTGGCTGGGGCATCTCTATAGCCTCAGTAGCCTCTACCATAGGGGCTGGTCGCACCATCAACCCAACTTTTGCTCTTGTTTTCTCAGAAATGCATCTCTGAGTTTATAACAGATGAGAAAGGTTGGTTAGCAGAACGGCTCTGTTCCGCACAGCTCAGTGTCACTGGAACACAGCTGTCTGTCAGCCCTGGGCTGCCACCTTCTCTCCGCTCTGTCGCCCCTGACAGGAGGCTGCCCCCCAGCCTCTCGGGCCCTGGGGACAAAGAGCTCTGGGCAGTGGGCCTCCCAGAGACAGCCCCTCTCTCCCACCCATTCCCGGCCCTGTGTACCTAGAGCCACCTGGCCAGAGCTGTTGCTGCAGAGCAGTGCTGTGGTCTCATTCACTCACCAGACACTCAGGGCCACTGCCCCTGTGCAGGGCCCTGCGTGAGCCGCGGTGGAGTCTTGGAGCAGCAAAGGTGATGAGCAAACTTCCTGCAACAGAAGGAGCATCGTTCATGGAACTCTGTGCCTCGGGCCTCCCAGGCTCTGGCTTCTGCGGTTGCCGAGAGGCCGAGAGCTGCATGACCCGGGGTTCCCGGGGAAGGAGACCAAGGGAGCCAGCAGGAGGCCAGGGGCCCAGGCTGGACGAATAGTCCGACTCCAGACCCAGCGAGTGTCTTCTGCATCTCGCTGCTCTGAGGGATGGAGAAAAACGTGGTCACTTTTCTGAGTTTTGTCTATACATTTTTCTGTTATCAGCTTGAATTTGTAGATTGTCTGCATTAAATTTAAATAAAATCCATCTACCACTTTTGCTAAAAGGAAATTAATTGCCTGTGAGATTAGAATGAACAGACATCACTGGATGTGCGTGGAAACAAGTTAGGTTTGCTTGGAAGGCGAATTGGGTGAAATTAGGATTCCGATCCTTCTCTTTCCTTCTCTTTCCTTCTCTTTTCTTCCGCTGCCCTCCCTTCAATTTCGGCCTGAAGTTCTAGCTTCCATTTACTTTTTCTCCCGGAGTTTTGGGAACGGCAGACAGAATACAGACTGAGGGAGGAAAGGCAGAATCAAATGTGTGTGTGAGACACCCTTTCCGCCCTCCAGGATAAGTGCCCCAGCCAAACCCGAGAGGCTCCTGGGCAGGGACGAGGTGGCACAGACATCAGACACATCATCGAGATTCCGAGAAGGAGAAACGTTATGGGAAGGGGAGGGAGAGGCCCCCTGAAAAGTCACGCAGTCTTGGCGGTGGCGGGAGAGCAATGAACTCTGGGCCAAACGTCCCCTGTCCCATCCCTTTACAGAGAGGGGGAGCCTCGTAAGGCGTCCTCGGGCGTCTTTGGGTACCATGCTTGCCCACTTTTTCCTTCTCCTGCTTTGAGTCAAGGGCTCTGATGTGTTCTGGGGCTTCTTCCGTCACTCCTAATGGGGCCCGTGTCCGGGAGGGTGGGGAGGGCAGGGCCGCGCCAGGCCGGCCCCAGGGGCCCACAGCCAGATCCAGCGTACACAGCAGGCGCTCACAGCCCGGACATGCCTCTCCGCTCCTGTGGCCGTCCCTCTGCCAACTGCGTTTGAAAAAGATCAACTTCAGGAACAGCTCCTTCTGTCAGATGTGACATTGTGAACATTTAGCTTCGGCACACTTTGAATCAGAGCATCAGAAACCAAGGTTTAGATCTTTTCCTTTCGCCCTAAAGCCTTTCGAGTGTGGACCAACAGGAACCTTGTGTGGAGTTAAACAGACACCCGGTTTCTTGGACTTTTGAGTTCATTAAACTTTGGACAAGTATAACTTTTCATCTCTCAGAGGAGAGAGAGAAAAAAAAACCTTAACCGATCTGTATAAAAAGCTCAAAATAATTCTGGAAATTCGCAAAAGTATTACAATCACCGTTTTGATGTAACCATTATTCAGACCCAGAAACACAAGGATGACATTTTCCACATTTATTATAATGGATGGGAGAGTTTTTGGCTGGTGTGTTTTCGCAGGAAACAATTTTCGCAGAAATCCTGGATGGTTCTAAGCCTAAGTGCACACACTCTCACACATGCTGGACGCACTCCCCGTCCATAAAACATCGCGTTGCGCTCGGTTTTTCCCCTTCAAGCTGGGAAACTCATTGCCGTCCCGAAAGCGCAGACGAAGTACAGGTGCACCTTTCATGTACTGCTCTGCGCCCTCAGACCATCGCCGGCCTTGTCTTCCCAAGCAGTTTATGTTTCAAGTAAAACATGGGGTGGGGTGGCTAAGTCGTAAGGGATGAGGAGGAGTTCCAGAACTGTTCACGCCTTAGCAATAATCCTGCAATATATTAGGAAGAAAGTACAAAAACATATGCCTGGGAGGAGCAAGGGCCCCTCGGCTGGCTCATTCATCAGCCTCCCAACTCCCAGCCCCAGGGATGCTCTGCTACTGGGTCTCCTCCAAGGCCCTGGGGCAGCCGAGACATTTTCCCACACTGCTTCCCTTCTGTAATTTGTGGTGTAAAGTCAGCACGGAAAGGGCTCTATTTTTGGTTTTCTAGATCAGAAAGCAGGGAGAGGAAATTGACTTGAGCTGGATGGATTTGGGGTTCATCTGTGTTTAAACAATCAGTTACCACAATGGAAGAGAAGCTTCCAAATCATAGAACATGTACATCTTGCTTTGGGGGAGTTTAAACATTAGGACTGAAAATCAACCCAGAGATAGGGAGGGGAATATACCAGTGTTCCAAGGAAACCAAGATGCCCAGATTTCGTGCCTGTGGGAAGTCACTGAGTACCGGTAACTATTTCTGCCTACAAGCTGGGTCTAGGAGGGATAAGCCCTTTTTATCCACTTGTTTGAGATGATGCACGGAGACATATGATATTTGTACTAATAAAAGTAGCACCCTTTTTTCTCTTTATTACGAAAAGGTCTCGAAATGAATCATGCTTGTGGGGAGAGTGTGGCAACAATTCCACAGAAATATAAAATCACATTTTATGTTCATTCTCTGACTAATTAAAAATTCTTTAGAGAGGAGAAATGGAAGCGTGATGTGCACAGAACCTTCTTCGGAAGTGAAAACGCTAATTTCCTCGACTGGTAGCTGGTGACTGACAAAGTGAACATCTCCTTCTCCCGGGGACAAATGGGCCTTGGACCCCACTCCTCCCTGAAAGCACTGTGCGGTCTCCAGGGACTGACCTTCCTGGGGGATCTTTGCACCTCATCACTAGCTTTGGGGATTATACTAGGTGAGCACTTACCTAAACTTGGTGTGTGGATTACTGGCTTCCTGGCGTGTTTTTAATGTTTCATTAAAAAATAAAGCAGAACCAACCAAACAAACACAAAAATGAGGAAACAAATCAAGCTCTGAGGTTATTCAGTATCACTATGGGCTGATTAAATAACATCTGATACTTTACACCCAAAATGTATGCACACATTTAGCAACCAGTTGTTAGGCTCTTGCCCTGCCCATCCATTATAAATGTTTGCAATGAAGAACAATGTGACTAATACATTCCCTTCTGTATCCATGCTTCTCACAGATTTTAACCTTCAAAATAAAGAAGTCTTAGACAAAGGCTTGAGCACGAGAACATCAAATTCATTTAAGCAGGCAACTGAGTTTTTTACTGAAATGCACCTCTCACTTGGCCGAATGTAGTTGTCAAATAATCCTTTTGTTTAATTTTGGCTGGGTTTGTCTTAAAAAGGAATCACGAATGCCGTGTTCCATGTGCTCTTACACGCTTAAATGTGTCCGTCATGGACACTGTTAGATAGAAGCTCTTCAGATGTAATTCTGCCTTTCTTTACCATTGAATATTGTAAATGAGAAGTAACTTGAAATTCAACTTCTTCCTGGGGCTGTTTCACCCAGGACTCTGGGCTGCAAGTGAAAGAACTCAAAATATCTCGAAGAGAAGAGGTAAAATATTGATTTGATCATTGATTCCAAACCTATCTGGATTTAGATGCTTAATAATATCATGAATCCATATTCTTTAAAAAAAATATCATTCTGCTTTCACCTGTGTTGGCTTCATGCTTAATCTGCTTTCCTAAGGGTGGTAAAGTTGACATCAGGAGTGCAGCCACTGTCAGAGAAGGAGAACCTCAACTCCAGGGAGAGGCCTGGTGCTGACTCTCACTGGACCAGCGGACCCGAGCCACTCACCAGGGGCAGGGGTGGGTCACAGGCCCACCCGGAACTGGGAGGGAGGGGTCAGCTCTACTGGAGACATGTGAATTGAGTGTGGGACTGGGCGACTCTCCGAATGATCTGTGTGATGTTGCCAGAACTTCGTAACTTGGAATTGTAGAGGGTTTTTTGTTGGGTTATTTGCTTCATTGAAGGTATAGATTTTTAATTTTACCTGTGTGTGTGTGTAGTATCTATACATACTTACAATATCTATTTCCACAGAGACGAGTAACAATGTTTTTACTTTTCAGTCTTCATGTGAAACTTCCAATACCTATTGTATTTGTTTAGGAGCTGCTTAGTGATTCAAGCCATTATGCTAGACAGTGCGATTCAGGACTGCCTTGAGACACTGTTAACCAGCAATGCAGTCATGAGCAGGAAGCACTCGGCAATAATGGCAAAACCACCAGAACTTCCTCTGAAATGGCCTATGAAGTTGGGGTTTGTGCTAAGCGTTTGAGGTCATTGCTGGGGAGTTGCAATAGCTATTCATTACTATTCAACAAAACAGCCTCCTAACCCTTAACCCTTGTTTGAGAAATGCCGTATTTCCAGGTTGTGCCTTGGTTCACAGACGTTTCAGAACAAGTTCCTGCAGGGCTCACTAACCAAAGGGGCCTTCGAGGACATACCCTACACCCTGCAGAATGGGGCTGAAAAAAGGCAGGAAGTGCTCTTAAAGAGAAGGTGCCATTGTATTTTAAAATCATTTGTAGATCTATAATATTCAGATTTAAATGGCTGTTTTATTTGTGCTGATTTTAAAGACTATCCATGACATATGCCTAGCAAAAAAATAAAATATGTACCAAAACAATATACATGGCTCAATTGCACACTTTGTGTGAAAAGCAAACCAAATCTCTTTCTTGTGTTCTCTCTCTACCATGGTAATGCTGAAAAGCAAAACAAAGCAAAATGAACTATCCATCTGATTATACGGATGCTTCTTTAAATGTTAAAATATGTAAAAATATGTCAGTATCAGAATGAATGGTGAAATAATCATAAAACAAGGATGCCAATATTTTTAAATTAAAGTAAGATTTACAAACTGTTGAATGCACGTCAGTGTAAAATTTGGTAAGTTTGGATAAATGCACATACTTGAGTAACCCAAACTCCCCAAATTCTGGATATAGAATTTTTCTGTCACCTTAGAAGTTCCCCTCATCCCTCTTTATGGTTAACTTCCACCCTGGTGGACAACTGCTGCTTAACTTCTGTCACCACTGGGTACTTTTGTCCGAACTTTGTACAGCGCAGTTCATCAGAAAGTGTGTTTGTGCTTAGGTTCAATCCTTTAATATGATGTTCCTGAGATTCACCCACGTTGCTATGTGGTTTATGTGTATAAACTTAATGCTGGGTAGTGTTCTTTTCTAAGACTATACCACCGTGGGTTTGTTATTGCTCAGTTGATGGACATTTGGGTTGTTTGTAGTTTTGCTATAAACATCCATGTGTAAGTCTTTTTGTGGCCATATATTTTCATTTCTCTTTGGTAAATATGTAGGAGTTAAACTTGTAAACTTGTAAATCACAAAGTAATGTATGTTTAACTTTATAAGATAAGATGTCAGTTTTCCGAAATGATTGTGTCATTTTAAAGACTTGTATTGTTTTATGCCATCAGCAATATCTAATTCTGTTCAGTCGTGCCACATCGCCACCAACATTTAGTGTTGTTAGGCTTCAATTTTAGCTATTCTGTTAGGTGCAAAGCGACATATAATGTGCATTTCATTCTCAGTACCCTGACTTAGGACTTGCAACATAAAACATCTTTTTATGTGCTTTCTGGCCATTCATAGATCTCTTGTGAAGGGTCTTTCACCTATTTTTAAAAATGGGTTATTTGTCTTTTTTATCAGTAAATTTTAGAAGTTGTTTATATACTCTGGGTGCAAGGCATTTGAGATATACATCTATATTTATACACAAACATATATTGCTAACACTCTTTCCCAGTCTGAAGCTCGCCTTTTCATTTTCTTAATAGAGTCCCTTGATGAACAGAGGTTGTTAATTTTGATGATGTCCTATAGACTAATTTTTTATTTTTTTGCTTAGTGCTTTTTGTATTTTCTCCAACTCTTTTCCTGACTCAAGATTGCAAAAACATCCTTTTATATTTTCTTCCAAAGATTTTATAATTTTAGATTTTTATGTTTAGGTCTATGATCCATCTCAAATTGTTATTATTTTCTTTTTCTTTTCTTTTTTTTTTTTTTTTTTTTTTGCTATGGGAAGCAGGAATTAAAGTTCATTTTTCCTATTATGCTTATCTAATTATTCCAACACTATTAGCTGAAAAGATGATACTTCCATGTTGAATTACATTGGCCTTTACCAAAAGTGAAATATTATTATTTCACAATAATACATATGTGGGTCTATCTCTGAACTTCTTATTCTGCTGCGCTGATCTATTTGCAC
>NW_012153175.1:207055-215498 GCF_000956105.1 Propithecus coquereli | reverse complement strand
GACGTTTGGAAACCACCTAGCCTTCAGGGCGTGTGTGTGTGTGTGTGTGTGTGTGTGTGTGTCAGAAAGCATTCCATAATAAGTTTAATTGCTTTAACCAATATAATACTATTCAGATTTTTAAAATTTCTACTTTTTAAAGAGAGTAGATTTTAAATGTTCACACCATGAAAAATATAAGTATGTGAGGTAATTCATATGTTAATTGGCCAGATTTAGCCATTCTTTGATGTGTACATATTTCAAAACATCATGTTGTACACCATAAATACATACAATTTTTATTTGTCAGTTAAAATAATTTAAAATTTTCATTGTGTGTCAGTTTTGGCAAGTTATGTTTTTCAAGGAATTTTTCCTTTCTTCTAATTTGCAGGATATATTGGTATAAAGCCATTGAAAGTATTTTCATATTATTTATTAATGACTACAATATGAGTAATTAATGACTTCTCCCCTTCATTCTTGATGTACAGAACTGTATTTTCCCTGCTCAATTTTCTCTGATTAGTTTGCTTGGGATTGTTAAAATATGGTTTTATTAATATTTCCAAAGAACCGAATTTATCTTTGTTAATTTTCTTTATTGCTTGTTTTTAATTTCATTGATTTCTCTGATGTTTACTTTTCATTTTCTTAATTAGCTTTTGGGTTTTATTTGCTCTTTATTTTCTACCTTCTTACAAAGGAAACTAATATCATTGACTTTATACCTCTTTTTTGGAAATATTGTCATTTAAAGCTATAAATTTTCCACGTATACTGTTTTTGCTGATTCCAACAAGTTTTAGTACTTCCAACACATGTAAAGTAAAGGACTGGCAGTTTTTATTTTTCAGCACTTTAAAGATATCATCCCTTTATCTTTGGCCTCCATTTTTTCTCTGACGGGAGTCAGCTGTCGTTAATCATTATTCTCTGTTTCAGCGTATTGCTTTTCTATGGCACCTTTCCAATCTGTTCTCCGCTTCTTTGGTTCTCAGCCGTGTCTGTGCCGCGCCTGGGTGTGGCTCTCTCTTCATTCACCCAGTTGGGGACCGTTGTGCTGCTTAAATCGGTAGATGGATGCTTTTCATGAGACAGGAAAGCAGGAAAGTAGCTCAGCATCATTTCTTCAATAGGCTTCTTGTCCTGACCTAGTCTGTTCTTCCTCCCTTTCTGGGAATCATACCGTATATTTATTGCATTGCTTGTTATTCTCCCTCAGGTCACTGAGGCACGCTCATTAAAACAAAAAAACAAAAACAAAAACAAAAAAACACAAAACTTTCTTCTCTGCGTTTTTTTCCGTTTGTAGAATTTCTAGAGGTCTGTCTTTCAGTTTATGGACCTTTCTTCCTTGTTTTCCAGCCTGCTGAGAGGCCGATCTGAGTGACTCTTTCATTTTGGATATTTTGCTCATCTGTTTTAGAATTTACCTGTGGTCTCGTTACATAGTTTCCATTCTCTGCAAAGATTCCTCCCCTCTTCCCTGTTCATGTACCTCACTGTGTTTAAATTCCCCAACATGCTTGTATTTCCATGGACTGCTTTTTCTCATGACTATGAGTCACATTTTCCTGCTTTGTGTCCTAATTTTCGATTGTACACTGGTCATTGCTTATGACATGTCGGAGGGTGCATTGTTGTGTTGCCTTTAATGGGTGTTGAGCTTCGTTCTGGGAGGTAAATCATTGGCAAATTCTCCTGATCCTGTCAGCTTGTCTTCGATTGTTGTTAGGACATGTCTATTTTGGTTTTGGTCTTAGTCTTAAGACCAAAACTAAGATATGAGTCTTAATCTAGAAAGATTTATGTATATATGTGTGTATATATATATATTTTCCTAGTGGGAAAATAGTTCTCATTTACTATTTCAATAATGACAAAAATAATTAAGAATAAACCAAACTATGTAAAACATCCATATGAAAAAAAAACATTAAAATCCTGATGAAAGACTTAAAAGGAAAAAATATGCTCTGTTTTTAGAATGAATAAATACTTTGGCAATGTCAATTAAATGTAATCCCCAATAAAAATTCCAAGAGGTTTTTTTTAACTTATCAAATTGTAGATTTCATAAATACATTATTCTTGCATAAAAGCAAGAAAAAATATGAATATGAAAAATAAATGAAGTGAAAGAAATCTATCCAGATAGCACAAGTGTTATGAAGCCAGAGTAAATGAAACAATTTGTTGGTGGGACATGGGAATAGACAAGAAGACAGAGAAAATAGATACAAAAATAAACTCTAACACATATATAAGATTAATATATAGGCCGGGCGCGGTGGCTCACGCCTGTAATCCTAGCACTCTGGGAGGCCAAGGCGGGTGGATCCTTTGAGCTCAGGAGTTTGAAACCAGCCTGAGCAAGAGCGAGACCCCGTCTCTACTAAAAATAGAAAGAAATTAATTGGACAACTAAAAATATATAGAAAAAATTAGCCGGACATGGTGGCGCATGCCTGTAGTCCCAGCTACTCGGGAGGCTGAGGCAGTAGGATCGCTTGAGCCCAGGAGTTTGAGGTTGCTGTGAGCTAGGATGACGCCACGGCACTCTAGCCCAGGCAACACAGTGAGACTCTATCTCAAAAAAATAAATAAAAATAAATGTAGCATTTATAATCAGTGAGAAAGTCACATATTGTATTAGAAACATTATTGAAACAAACAACTAGCCATATGACAAACAAACTCAATCTAGACTTTCAGCTAATTCCTTATATACCAACGTAAATTTCAGAAGTATCAAAGATTTAAAGGTATCAAATCCAACTTTAAAAATTCTATAAGAGAACCTGGGATAATTTTATTTATGTAATTTCAGAGTGGGAAAAAATTTAATGAACAGGAAAAAATCCATATGCCATAATTTTAAAAAATTATACACACATCATTTTGTGATGTGTGTGATGAGCAATGAAAAATTGCTCAATGTAAAAGGACAAATAACAAGTTGGAGGGAAAACATTTGGCCACTTACAGGATAAATACAGATCTTCTTTTCTTGCTATATAAAGAGCTCTTGCAAGTCAGTTAGAAAAAATCATGATGCAATGTGAAATTGTAGTGAAATGTCACATACAAAGAAATACAGGTGGTTTTTGAATGTAGGGAGAAAAGCTAAATCTCACTCTATTAAAGACATTAAAGAAATTAAAATGAGATATCATTGTGATTTATGGGATTGATCAAAAATTTAAAAATCTTAACACATTGTGTTGGTAAAGTTGAGTGAAAATAGGCATTTTGTACACTCATAAGTGTAAATGTGTGCTCCCTATTTGGGGGCAATTTGATAATTATATACATTCTTTTTTACCCAAGAATTCTCCTTAGGCACCCATTTAAAAAACAGGTACAAGCATGTTTATTTGAATATCAACAAAAGACTAGAAAAAGAAAATAATTGTCCAACAATAGGGAACTCATTCAATAAGTTTTGGTAGATCCATAAAATAGAATACAACACAAACATTAAAAGCATGAAGTATGTCCTGATATGGAATAAATCTCCAAGTTATATTTTTAAATGAAAAATTCAAGATGCTCTATAATATGCATAATATACAACACTGTGTAAATAAGGTCTACACACACACACACACACACACATTTGTATATGCCTGAGGATATAAGAAACCAGTTTCATGGATCTCTTTCCAAGTCTGACATCCTAAGAACATTACGAGATACTGATGAGGCAGTGAGATTGGGCTCAATGTCTGTAAGACTGCAGGTTGGTAAGTATCTCAAAATCTGGGAGTTTAGATAACTTGCCTAATGCAACTTAATTTGTTAAATGAGTTACTAATCCTCACTTCACAGAATTTCTTAAAGTTTTAATATATGTAGAACTGCAATGTATTCCTATTTATATGCTAGTCTCATTGGCAACATCACGGCAGTGACAATACTATGTGAAATATTTCAAAGTCCTTAATGCGATTGATATTTTCCTTTTACAGACTCGTAAGATACCATCCACACAACCCTTGTCTTGGCTTTCTCATTCTACTACGCTGTGGTTCTCTTCAGCAGACAATGTTACTCTGAGCTGAAACTACTAGAATTATGAGCTGTTATAAATCTCTTTATACGGAGTCTTATTGGATCCACTGATTAAAAGACATTAAGTATAAAGCATTGTTGGGTCATTCGAGGACACTTATTCATCTTTACCTTGGACACGGGGGCGTATTCTGTGACCCCGGGTGTCTCTTCAAGATTTGTGGCTGAACAATGTAGCGTGTGACATATTGACTTTTTCTCCTGCTGCTGGATTTCCTGGGCGATCACTCTGAGGCCACCTGTTGTCCTCACCGTCACAAGCTACACTCAAAACTCCTATTTAGCTCATCCTTTTTCAACAACGTAAGTGAATGTTGGCCAACTTCAATTTGCCAGCCCGTCGATGCCTGCCGTGTGCTCCGCTGTGTGCTGTGAACCCTGGGGCTCTTACAGATGTGGGGTGCAGAGATCCGGCCCTCAAGGGGGTTCTAGTGTAGGCAGGGACAAGCATGAAACACAATGAAGCTATAACATGGAGCTACAGCCAGAGCTTGGAACCTGGCCAACCTCTGAAATCTGCCCTAGAAAGACGCTGGCGTCAGTGGATGGCTCAGCACATGCCTTGGAGGACACTGAGGACATCGGCTCCAACCAGTTGGCCATCTCTGGCCTTAGACCCAGAAGGTGTCTATTCCAAGGTGACAGGTGATGGATTCTGGAGTAGCTGAGCTCTGAGGAGAGGCTGTGGATGGGCTCAAGGGGAGCGGGCGCCGTGGAGAGAAGGCCCGGCCTGCATCTCTTGTCCTTGAGGCTGGAGAGGGGCCCTCCAGCCACTCCCACCTGTGCACAGAGGGGACGACTCTGGAGGACCTCAGGCTGCGGGCTCTGGGCTTGGGGACAGGAAACCTCCACCTTAATGAGAACCCAAGTGACCCTTAGGCACATCAGAGCCAAAGTTCAGAGGCCTCACACCTCAGGGCCACAAGGAGCTAGTGTCCTTGGTCAGGAATCTGTGCTGCCTGGGACTTCCAGTGGCCATTCAGCCCCTCAAGTTCTTCTTTGGGAGGGAGAAGTCACAGGACGTAGTGAGCTGAGAGCTGTCATTGTCCCTGTACCTGCATAAGGAGGTCAGCCCAAGAGCCTGAGACCTTCTATCGATGCTGTGTGGCTGGAGAGACCCAAGCATTTCTGAGAGGGTCCAGGGGACCAGGTAGAGCAGCAGCAGGTGGAGAAGGACGGGAGGGGACGAGCCTGCATGCTTACTCTCTCTGCAGATGCTGGCAGGGCATGCGCCGTGCCGAGAGCACTGCCGCTGAAGGCTGGGATCGCAGTGCCCTGGCCTGCGCTCGCCTGCCGGAGGGGACAGAGGCCGCAGCCAGCTCAGCCCGGACGTGGTTGCCCTGCTGAGTCATGAGGCAGAGCTGAGATCCAAGGTTGAACTTGCCTCAGATGCGCCCTCATCTCTCTTGTTGTTGCCTCTGAGTGGAGCTGGGACTTCGAAGGTCTACGTCCCTCTTTGTTTAGGACTCCTTCCAGGTCATTTGGAATTCATTCCTGGGACTTGCTCCAGACAGATTCCCCTATCGTAGAGAGCTGCAAACAGGGGGAACCTGCTGGAAAGCTCTTTGGCTTTCCTGTTTAAACAATTTTCTGCAAACTTTATGTTCCCTAAGTTTGCCAGGCCCCAGAGTGTCGTCCATGTCTGATTTGAAGAGCGCTAAGTTTTACAGGGAAGGAAGAGCTGAACAAAAGGAAACACATTGCTTTGGTATTAAGCTGTGGCCTTGCTCCCAGCTCACTCGGAATATGGCAACTTGAGTGTAATCTGTTTGCAAACAGCCCTGAAGCGGCCCGGCCTCACAAAGATGTTCCGGCACAGATGCACAGATGAACCCCAGCCAGTTGTCGGGCTCTGGTGGCATAGGTGGCACCAGCTCCCACCAAGCTGCCCTGCAGAGAGATGGCAAACTGATACCCACTCACCCCCTCTACTGCTGGCCAGGTACTTGGTGTTCACTCTGGCTTTGTTTTCCCCAAGATGGCTTCATCTTGGATGCTCCCGACGAAGCCTGGCCTGCTGCCTTGGCTGCACTGACGTAGGCTTACCATCCACGTCACCATCACCATCCGGGGACGTTTCCTATGTGCCTGTTGCCAGTTCTTGCCAGTTCCATGAACGGTCCTTCACTGTCTGCCACGCGCCAGGCCCCGTGCTAAGTGCTGGGCGGACAGCCACGCACAGTGTCCTGGCTGCAGGAGCCCCCACTGGAAGGGAGCAGAGAAACACAGCGTTCCATAAACACAACCAAGCTGTGCTGGAGGGAAGAACAAGGTGTTACGGGGACACAAGAGGAACACTTAGTTCTAGCCCGGGCAGAGGAAGACTTCTCAGAGCAACTGTGTCCTGGAGGGGTGCGTCAGGGTGAGCCAGGTGAGAGGACGCAGTGAGGTCAGGAAATTTTCCATAGGTAGCTAAACTTGGTTCCAAGGTCAGGATTCAATGTTGGGAAGCAACTCCTCTATTACTGCCTGGGGTCAGAATGCCGGCTGGAACCTGGAGGAGGATTTGGGTTCCCTCCTGCCGGGGCCAGTGGAGATCATGACAGACACTTTATGCTTCTCGCAAGGGTCCTCTTGGTAGGACCATCTCAGTAGCTCCTCAGAGAACATCCTGCTGGCCTTCATTCCACCCTGCCCTACCAGGGGACCCCAGAATCAAGGCCCAGGAAGTAAGTCTGGTTCGATGTGGGAGACACCATGGATCCAGGTTATAATCCTCTGGATTTGGTTTGGCAACAATATGCAATTGGGGCCTTTGAATATTCATTTATCTTATTTTCTTCTATTCATTTATTCAGCAAACACTTACCGACTACTGATTGGTGATGATAACGTAACAGATAGATGAATAGACAGATTAGCCCTTAATGAAGCCCTTACCTAGAAATGGATCAGCCCAATGCCGGACGCACGGGATTTATCTCTTTTAATCCTTACAACCACTTTATAAAGTAGGTACTATCATTAAGTTAATTACACAGAGGCGTTGAGTGGCTTCCCCACACGGCCAATCAGTGATGAAACTCAGATTCTGTCCCAGGTGGCTCTATCTCTAGGGTTAGAGAGGGGAACGGCCCCTTGGAGTAAACGGGCAGGGGTGCGAAGCAGCAGCTGCACTGGGAGGGAGGGCGCGTGGCCCAGGATCGCTGATCACAGGCACAGGCAGGCTGGAGAGCAAAGAAGGCCAGTGCAGGGAGGTCCTGCAATTGCACACTAAATAGCTCATATTTTTCCAGGCAGGTAAGGGAGGGCCATTGATGTTTTTGAACACAGAGCAAAGATACGCTCTAGGAAGGTTCATGCCGGAATATAACAATATGTGTGGTTTTATTTAAAACACTTTAATAACGGGGTTCCATGCAAACCTAAGGTGCCTGAGATCACACTGTGCATGCTGACTAAGAACACATGGCCCAGGGCTCTCCGCTGTGCTCTCATCGGGAAACCCACACCCAGAGGCGGCTCCCCCGGCATTGCTGTTACTCTGGCTTGATCAATAGCCACTGAGCCAGCAGCTAACACATTCTATTCAGTGCCCAGGCTCGGCAGCCCCAAGGTCTTTGCTGCCTGACGTTGCAAAACTTATCTCTCACCTGTGTGAAGTCTGATGTCCAGCGGGTGACCTTCTGCATCCTGACGCTCTGACGTTCAGTTTGTGCCACTCAGACCCTCAGTCCCCAACAAATAACCAGGCGCTGCTTTGTATTTTCCAGCCTAGCTCCGGCTTCTTTATTACAAGGAACATTGGAAAGAATAGCACAGTGATCACCCATATGCCTGCCACATACATTCAATAATTGTTAATGTTTTCCACATTGGCTTTATCAACAGCTATTGCTCCAAGTGAATCTTTCCAAAGCGAGTACAGACATCATGTTCTCTAAACGCATCAACATGTGACTTTCAAAACAGGACTTTCTCTTACATAAAGACATCGTTTTGCCAGGGAAGAAAATTAACCATAATTCCCTAACTTCACCTACTGTTTAGCCCGTACTTAAATTTACCCGGTTGTCTTTGATGGCTTTCTTTTACAGACGAAATCCAATCGTGAATGGCTTCTGGTTGTTGTAACTTCTTCGTGCCTTTAATCTGAATAATCCCCTCCTGATTTTTTGTATGACATTGATGTTTTTAAAGAGACCTGGCTCCTTGGCTTATGGAAAGTCCCACATTTAGGGTTTGTCTCATGGTTTCTTCTTGTGGTGGTGTTTAAATCTACTTCTCTGTCTCCTGCATTTCCTGTAAACAGAGGTCGGGTATAAAGGCTTTATTCAACTTCAATACGTTTGGCAAAAATAGTTGAACTTCATGTGGTTGTATTTCATGGGAGCACAACAGCTTTTCCCATCATTACTGGTGCTGTTTTAAATAATAACTGTTA
>NW_012153175.1:179668-205385 GCF_000956105.1 Propithecus coquereli | reverse complement strand
CGGGGATGCCCCACAGCCGCTGTGCCCTCTGCTGGCTCCGTGCCCAAGACCTAAAGAAGATTTCAGCTTGTCCTTCTACTGTTTCATTTCACAAAATAAGGGTATATATAGTTACTCTCACTCCATTGCCACAAAAAGTCTCATACCATGTATATTCTTTTCATCTCGTATTTTTTTTGTTTTTCTTAATATATCCTGGAGATTATTGAAAACTAATAAATAGTAATTTTTCCCATTTATTTCTAAGACTGCGCAGATCTCCAGTGTATAGATGTACCATGGGTTTTCCAAATTTGTGCCATTTAGGCTTTATTGCATCACATACAATGCCACAAAGACCAACCACGTGCACCTGTTATTTTGTATTTCTTGGGGTGAATCTTAAGGGCACCTTCCTGTAAGCTGCACTGCAGGGTCGAAAGGCAAATGCGTATGTGGTTTGGTTCAATATTACGGTTTTCCCCTATCTACAGGGTTGTACCACCGTGTGTTCTTGTGGGCGGTGTGTCAGAGTGCACGTTTCCCCAGTCTCCCCAACAGAGGGGGCCCCCAACCCTTGGAACCTTGGCCCATCAGAAAGACGAAAATGATTCTTCAGTATTGTTTCAATTTTCACTTCTCCTATTGTGAGCAAAAATTATTATGTTTGCAAATGTTTGTGCATAACTTTCCTTTCTTCTTCTAGGAACTGCCCGCTCAGATCTTTTGCACGTTTTTCTTTTCCAGTTTTTTCGTAATTCTTTTTCTCTATTTTTAGGAACTCTGTATACATTAGAAATGTACCCCTTTGTTTTTGACATATTTTCCCATGGTCTGTCACTGTTTGTGAGTTGTCACTGCTTATAGATGCAAGTGGGATATTGTTGGTAAAGATGCTATCCTCTAACAGGGTGTCCTACTAGTGGTGCCTGCCTAGCAGGATGAATGCTGCAGCCAGAGGAATTCAAGGTGGCGACGGCTAAGGTGTTTCTGAGATATTCCCACTTTCACTTGTGGACTGCCAGATTCCAGCAAGGCCCTACCTAGGCTTTGACCGTAGGAAGATTTAGTGACCAAACTAAGTGGTTTGCCAGCCCAGGTGCTATTCCTAGGTCTGTCAATCCATTTAAGAGGGATTCTAGGTGTCGGCTATGAGGGTAACACAGTCCTACCTTTGCAATGCAGCCATGTCAGCCTTGGATGAAAGCTTCACGCAAACTGCGGGTTGGTTCCCTAAAGAGGAGAGTGCTGGAACTTCCCGAGGCCCTGGAAAAGGTTCTGCACTCTCTTCTTCACCGGATTGCTACCAAATGTGTGTTTAATAAATATATGTGTGGCTGTATAATCTGCCTTGCGAAAGTTCCAGAAGGAGGCCCGTGGCTCTGGAGTGGAGAGAATGGCAGAGAATGGCGGTCCATGAGGTCCCAAAGGCATTGAGGGTGCAGAGCATGGTGGGAGCTTTGGCTCTTGCTGTGAATGACATGGAAGCCCCAGTGGAGACTGGAGCAGAGGGGTGTCATCTCTGACCGACAATTTAACAAGCTCACTCTTGCTGCTGGGCTGAGAATAGAACCCAAGGAGGGCAAGGAGCCAGAGGAAGGAGACCAGTGAGAAGGCTGCCGGAGTCGCCCGGATGTGGGACGATGGCAGCGTCAGCGGTGGGTAATCAGCAGTAGCATCCTTGATCTGGTTTCAAGTTGGTCCTGGCAGAATTTGACAAAGGACTGGATGTGGGTGTGAGAGAAGAGCCTTTCCCCTGGGCAGCTGGAAGGGCACTGTGGTGCCGGGCACTGGGCCGGGCTGGGGGGCAGGCCAGGAGCCCAGGTGTGGACATGTCAAGTGAGTGATCATTCCAGCCGCCAGGTGGACTGTCGCAGGAGAGGTGGGGCGGTGGGGCAGGGCAGTCCCTGGCCGCCCCGACACTAGTCCCGGCCTGCTGCAGCGTGCGGTGCGAGGGCACAGGGACTGGGAGTAAGAGACGCCAAGGACGACCTCCGCAGGCCACATCAGTCCAAACGCTGGTCTCCCCCTCTACTTGCTGTGTCACCCTGGCTGCACCACGTCATCCCTGCGGGCCTCAGTGTCTCCGTCTGTAAAATGGAGAAACTCCTTCCGCCTCCCTGGTTGGTGGAGAGATTTGAATAAGGTAAGAGGCCCGGAAGGCCTGGCACAGACACTGCTGTCTTGAGTCCTGGATTATTGATGGCCCTTGTCCCTCTGCACCTTCCTCCTCCCTCCCTCCTCATCCTCCTGTGCTTGCATCTCAAAGAAGGTCTCCAGAAGTGACAGAAGAGGAGGCAGGGCCACATGCACTCTGTGGTCTCAGGTGTGGCAGCACCTCCAGGAGCCTGGTCCGTGTGCAAACCCATCTTCCACACACTCCCCCGGGCACGGTGTCCCCAAGGGCACAGGAAAGAACTGTGAAAAGTGATCTGGTCCATGCCCCAGCTCTAGCCAGGTGACATAAATGTCTCCTCATCCTGTTCTTGGAGATGTGTCTTTATTAACTCCAAGGGTGAAATAGTCTATTCAGGAAAAAAAAAAAAAAACACAAAAACAACTTTTCTGAGCTAGTGGTTGGAATTTTTCATTCGTAGTTTTTGGCTGATGTACCCCAAGTAGCTCTTGGGTCCTTAGATCAGCAGTGTGGGCTCTAAGCCCGGCCCACAGCGCACCAGTAGTGGGCTCCCCCGGAAAGGACTGTGCTGGGGCGGGAGGGAGGAAGAGGAGGGCCTGTGAGAGCAGCAGGAGATGGCGGGCAGAGGGAGCCCCGTCTTTCCTGAGCCTTGGGGCTCTGTTCCCTGCTGGCGCCTGCACAGACCCTGGGGACAGCCAGGCCTCACAGGAGGATGGCAGGTGGAGCCACCAGGGGGGCTGGCCTCTGGTGCCAACTGTGGCTCCTGGCACGGGGGTGAGCCCTGTGCCCAAGCTCCAAGGAAGCAGCAGAGCCCCTCGCCTTCAGAGCCTTGCAGGAGGCCTTTCCCCGCCTTGCGGCCCCAGCTCGCTCACAGGACGCCGGTGCTGTCTCGAGAACGGAAGAAGCGCTCTGCAGTGGCTGAGAATGAACACCCCCCAGTGGGTGACGTCGGAGTGTGGAGCGGGGGGGCCTATTATGAAAAGGACAGTTTGCTGTTAATTTCATCTCTTCCTCTGAAGAACGATATTCACACACACTTAATGTAGCCTGAGGAATGGACAGCTCCGAACCCCAGGCCTGGCTGTGCTGCCCTGTGCTGCCCTGTCCTGAAGGGGCCCAGCCCTGGCTTCCCGTCACTGGGTGCATAAAGTGAGCATAGCGGAGCCGTCAGGGACAAGAGGATGATCAGGACAACCCCTGCCTTGTCCAGGTGGTGAAACGGAGTCCAGAGAGATGGCAGGACTTGACCAAAAGAACCAGCCAGCCCTGGGTAGAACTGGCACAGCCTTTGAAGCAGCAAGCACTTCATGTACATTGCACAGTGACTGGTGCGGCCAAAGCGGGGAAAGACGGAGGAAGTGTCCCCCTCCCCCTGCCTCCAGGACCTCAGGCCCCAGAAACCCCGGGTTCATCAGAGGACACAGGGAGAGCAGACTGGTTTGCTTGGAGCTGTTGCTCCAGAGCTCTAAGTTATAGAGTTCTAAATTCCAGCGATGACTAGTAAACAATTATTTAAAACGTTTTAAGTGCACGGTCTTCAAATGAGGGTACTTCTGCCTTTTTTTAATGGATGCGATTTCCCTGTGGGCCCTGGGGGTGCGGGCGTCCACGTGTCCACGGGAGGCCCCTTTCTGTGGTCTGGACCCTCAGTGCCGCCCACCGCGCCACGTGGAACAGTCCAGTGCCTTCTCGTTCAGCTATGCCATCGCCAGTACGATAGTCCTCTGCATAGATTCAAGTAGGGGCAGAAACACACTTAATCAGCAATAAAATTCCTGGGAGGCAGACCCTGGGAAACTGCAGGCAGAGCCCCCTGGGGGGCCACCCTCCTACAATGACGTTTGGAGCAGGCTGGAAGGACTTGTGAGCACACGACAGCTCTTGCCCACCCTTCTCCCTGCCCGTCACCTCCTCTTCTTGTTTGAGAATTCTTTTGACACTGATCTGCAGTCAGGACTCAAAATTAAATTCTTCTGCATTATTAAATTGAGTATTTGGCTTAATGTTTTAAAATCTGAGACCAGTTGAGACCCCAAAGCACTCCATCAGTGCCTCGCGTTCCTCTTGAAATTAAAAGCTTGCTGGGGAAAAAAAAAAAAAACCCACGCAGCTGAAGGCTGACTCCCTGGGTTCCCTGGTGGCGGCAGCCTGTTTACGGGTCTCTGAGCATTGCTTTCCAAGCTCGTGTTCTAAGCTCCCGCAATCCTCCTGAGTGCATGCACCAGAATGGAACTGCAGAGTGCCAAAACCAGAATCCGCCCTCTTACTCTCTTCCTCTCTCAATCCCTCTCACATCCTCTGACTCTTTAGATTGTATCGGGCGCTTTGCTCAACTCCCTGGAAAAGTCTGTATGCCATCAAATTGCAGTGAACACATTTTGAACCCTTACTTTGTATTTCAGCAGCTCATTCAGCTTTCAAATATGAAAAAGTGCAAATTTCCTGTTGGCTTGGCTCTAGTTTAAGTTTTTTTCTCTTCCACTCTAAGAGAAATCGTAGAACATTCAGGATATCCCAGACGTTGAAGCCTGAGCTCATAGATCAAAATGCCTCGTTTGCCTTTCCTAGTGACGTTTTTGCTCCATGTAAAATTAGAACAGAACTTGGCAAAACCAGCCCATGTATAGAGTTCCTGGGAAATATGTCAATTTTATGTCGAATTTTTTTATTGCTAGGATCTGGGTGCTCTATAGATCTAAAGGCAGCACACAATGACATTTGTCTATTTGCTTAGTGCATTTACTTCTATCTTTTTCTATCTGGCTTTTTGATTTTTCATTTCTATTCTAAGAGTACATGCTTAAGTTTATAAATAAAACTGGCAATGCTTGGTGATGCTCATTACAAACAAGAAAGCAGTGCTTTCTTCTCATGTGGGGTGACGAAGGCTCTGACACCTGCAGTACCATCCACCCAGCCTGCAAAGGTACTTCTCAATGAACAGACGCAGACGCATCTCCAGGCAAGACGTGCCAGCAAAGGAGTGGAGATTTGCAACTGTAAACACCCTGCATCTGTATTTGCTTCGAGCTCTGTGGTCCTCTGGTAAGTTGCAAAGTAACAAACCTGGAAGGCAGCTTGAGTGGGAAGACAGCGAACTCACAAAGCCAAGGTGTCACCTGAGCAGGTTTCTCACAGTGTGGTTTTATGGGCCACTGACCATCCGGGGTGGTCTAACTGGCAGCTTATCACTTTAGGAAGAAAAAACTAATGAAATGACATCTTATTTTGAAGTTGCGAACATGGATGAACTAAATTAACATTGTAGTTAATCATGACATTTTAAAGGCTGTCCATCCTGTGTAAGCTTTGACAGACGATACAAGTTGTCCAAGTTCACACAAAGGACTGGCTCAGGATTTGAACTGGGGTTGCGGTTACCAAAGCCCACTCACTTGCTTGAACTGTGGTCCTTGAAGTAGTTGGGTTCCGTTCACTGCCGTGCTCTGACAGGGTAATGGGAGGTGTAAATAATCGTATTTATTTATTTAAAGCGTTTACCTTATTTAAGTTTCCGGCTAAAGCAGTAATAATACATGTTCTTTGTTCAAAACTGGAAAAACTCAAACGAGAATGAAAAACTAAAAGATGGCGGCGGCCGTACCTGGGCGAGCTTTCCTTGGCACGTACGCTAGTCCCCCCGCATCTACCGCTTCACTTTCCACGATTTCAGTTACACGTGGAGAACTGCGGTCAGAAATACTGAGATATTTTGAGAAAGAGAGAGAGAGACCATGTTCACATAACTTTTATTACAGTGTATTGTTATAATTGTTCTATTTTGTTATTAGCTGTTATTGTTATTCTCTTACTGTGCCTAATTTATAAACTAAACCTTATTATGGGTATGTATGTACAGTTGGCCCTCTGTATCTGTGGGTTCAGCACCGTGGATTGAACCCATCATGGATAAAAAATATTTCAAAAAAAAAATAATAATACAAGTAAAAAATATATCGTATACCAACTACTTACATAGTCTTTACATTGTTTTAGGTATTACAAGTAATCTACAGATGATTTAAACTGCGAGGGAGTGTGTGCGTAAGTTATATGCAAATACTATACCATTTTATATAAGGGGCTTGGGCATCCCCAGATTGTGTAGCCCCAGGGGGTCCTGGAACCCCGAACCCCTGCAGATATCAAGGGACAACTGTATGGAAAAAAACAGAAGCATGCATATAGGGTTGAGTACTGTCTGGGGCTTCAAGCATCCACCGGAGCTCTTGGGACATGTCCCCTGAGGATAAGTGGGGACAACTGTATTCACCACATTGCACATATGATTTTTTTCACCTCTTCTGATAGGTCAGTTTCCCTTGCACATACAGATTCTTTGGGAAGACGATTTCAACTAAGTAGTATCCATCCTTTGATTGTACCATCACCAGTTTAACTCGTGATTACGGGCCTTCGGTTTGTTTCTCATTTATCCCTGCTTAGAAGAAATGACATTGACTATCTTACACGTAAGTCCTGGAGCACAATTCTAACTGAGAACCTGGAAGCAGAATTGCTTTATTAAATGGTGCGAATGTTTCTTTTACATATTATTTTCAAATTGCCCTCAGAATTGTTACATAACAGTAAGATTCCTGCCAGTGGTCTGTGAGGGAGCCTCCTTCCACGGAACCTTCAAAGACACTAAATATGTTCGCTAAAAATTTTCAAAAGTAGCGACCATTGTTTAGGCGAAACACGCTAGGTGCTTATTTTAATCTCCATTCCCTTCGCGGACGGCGAGGTTGAGCATTGCAGCGTCTCCCGAACACCTGTGCTCCTGAGTTGGTGAATTGGTGTCCCCTTTCCATCAAATTACTCAGCTCTTTCTTATCGCTTTGAGAGAGATATTTATATAGGAAACAGACTAACTCTTTCAAACGTGATCCAAATAATTTTCCCAGAATGTTGTGGGCTTTTCAGTTTTTTTATGATGTTTCCCTTTTAATACTTCATTACTGTAGTGAGATAGATCTCTTTCTTGATAGTGTCTTTGTGTCCTGCTGAGAGAGACTTCCTGTTCTAAGATCAGATACATGTTAATCTATGTTGTATTCCAGTTCTGTTATAATTTATGATTCATATTTCATCTTTTCATCTAGCAGGTATTAAAGTATATGACATGAGGTATGACACTGTTTTTTTTTCTTTAATAATTAAGACATTTTACAAGAAGTTGTAAATTATCAGTCTTTTTGTCACTGATTTAAAAATGCCACCATTGCATATTGTGTTCACACCACAGAGACAACACACAACACACATCCACACACACATTTCTGAACTTTTGGCTGATTTCCTTTGGGGATAGTTTATCATTATTTACTGTTGTCATGGATACTGCAGCAGACCTAATGAGCTTTATTTTCATTATATTTTCAATTGTATTCAGGAAAATTATATATTTTTATATATTTATTTAGTTAACAAATACTTTACAGAACTCTTGCACATTTTAATGTTTTCTCATCACGCAATTTTCCAGGTAGACTATTGTATCAGCTGTATATAATAACATTTATCTTGTATTTTCTAACATACATATTTTCTAATATGTCACTTTGACAAAATTTATGGGTGCTTATAACATCTATTTCTTACTTGATTCATTTTATAATTTAGTTGTTTTAATTTCTTGACTCTTAAATTTTGTGTTTAACTCTTAGATTGCGTTTCCTCTAATAAGCCTCTTTCACAAGCAGGCTCCCCTGCCTCTCGAGTACGACGTTGTCCCGCTTTTATTCTGAGGGACCCTGACGTTAGGCTCGTGCAGGTCTTACTCTTCTCCAAAGAAGGAGCCTGTTTCAGCCTGACGTGGCCACCGAACGGGAAGCATGGAGTCCCCTTGGTTCTGTCACTCTTCCTCCTGGGGATGTGATTGGTTCACATTCTTGGATCTTAGCTCTGAGGTTGGTGGATAGCATTCGTTCTACAGGTCCAGGCACAGAGGATGGAAGCCAGGAGGGACCTGGAGTGACGGGTGGCCCCAGGAGCAAAGCATCCTTCCTACGCGGCGTCTTCACGTTTGGAGAAGTGGCTCAGGGAGCCTGGCCTCGTATGTGGTCAGGCTCAAGTGATCATCGAGCAGTGACTTTGCCCAACCCCTTCCTATCCCGCCGTTCACCCGTCAGACCCAAGTCCCCTCCACCGGCTTGACTTTCTGTGGGGGACTCCCACAGAATCTTAAGGGCCACTGATTCCAAATGCTTCTTACTGCCCATTAGCTGTGGCCGGCTGACACCTTGCAAATTAGGGACTGCTGATGGGGCTCTTCAAGGGTCTCCCTCCTGCACTTGAAGGGAAGGCTTCTCGGTTCACTGTGCTGAGAAGCAGCTGCGTTATTGCAACCTGGAAGTGCATCTAACAGACATCCTCAACATCTGAGTGTGAGAAGGGCACTCCTGGTCCAGCTCTCTGCAGATTTATCTGTATAACATCTATACACTGTAGTTATATGTCCATACTATATATATGCATATATTCATACACACACACACACACACACACACACACACACACACACAGTGTTGTGCATTGCAGCAGGGATTCTGGAAGGACAGAATTAGATGTCAGTGTTCTGTGCACAAGAACAGGTTAAACACATTTATTTTAATTTATAAATGGGGCACATCACTCTTAAGTAGTTTGCAGAAAAGCCACAGTAAGCCAACATCTCTATTCTGTTATCTCTGGGTTAGTGAGAAACTACACTGTGTTTGGAGGAATGATCTCTAAAAGACCGAATGGCCCTGAGTTCATTTAAATCACGTCAGTCCAGCCACTCCTTTCTACGGTAATTAGTGCGCACGGATGGCCCTCCACGCGATGATACGTTCCCAGATGAGGAAGGGCGATGTTGCTGCCTTGGCAGGGGCTTCATTAATATAGGTGGGGTGAATATCTACTTACTCAAGGAAAACTTGGTAACTGGTAACGCTGGACTTTTGTTAACCACCTAGCAAATACGTAAACTCACCTAGTTCCTCCGGAGCGTTCTCAAAAGGCAGACGTTAGCTACAGCGCGCCGCCCCCTGCCATCGCTCAGCTCGGCTTATGCAGGAGTGGCTGAACACCCATCCACTTAGAGATGTCAAATCAATTTGAATACGTTGCTCTGTTGGTCACCAAAGACCCTCTGGCTTTGACTCACTATTAGAAAATACTATGACAAGAAATGATAAGCATTTATTCGGCACAAATATATTTCCCGTGGAAGTTGGTTACAGGACATTCCCACTGTTCAAACTGCCCTTTCATTTTATCTTCTTTTTTTTAATTTTTAATTTTCAATTATTATGGGTATATACTAGTGTATATATTTATAGGATCATTTTTATTTTCTTCTTCAAGCTCCTTCAAGAAGTCCACGAATCTGAGGAACTGCCGACGTTAGAATCCTGAGAGGTCTAGTTCGACTGAGCCACCCTGAAATATAGAGATGTGCCCCCAGGTAGTTTCGGCTTACATCATCTCATCTCCACTGAAGGTAAGATAAAAGCAAAGCACACAGGTACATATGCAGCTCATGTATTATATACAAATTTATTTTTTTTATTTGCCCATCTTGAGCTTCAAATGTGACTCTTGGTACCAGCCACTAGACCTGGATTTCTTGATCTTCTGTGCAGACACTTTGTGATTTTGCAGACTGGTGTTGGGCTCGTGCCCGGCTGTCTTTGCCCTGCACGCTGGAGCCCCAAGCTACGAAGCCTCCCCGTTGCAGCTATTCAGGCTCCTTGATCATTTTCCTGTCCTTCTCTGAGGTTTGGTTCCGTAGTAGAATGCTATTCTTTGTTTTGTTTCCTGCGCCGCCTCCTCCAGGCAAAACTTGGCATTAGGTAGATCTGTTTTGGCCTCCATCCAGGTAATTTAGTAGCACAAGTTTCTCATTATAAAATGGGTTCACCTGTAGGATGGTCCCATGGTCTGGACACCGAGCCTGGCATTATTATTATTAAGATGCTGCTTCTGTAGAACATATGTTTTCAGCATAGACAGTTAATTTCCCCGTATACATGCCTAGAGAGGTTCCTTTAGGGTTGGCTCCTTTTTGTTCTTGTTGGGAATTGAGAGAGCAGCTAGCTCAATTTCCAGCTGTCCTCGTCACATCACTATTTAAAATTAGAGGTGACAAAGACCACGATTATAAAAGCAAATCGCCAGTGTGTCTGTTTCTACGCTCGAGGAAGGATCTTTCGATGGCTCCAAATTTTGGAGCAAGCATTTCAATTTTGGGTCACTATTCAACCATGATTACAGTACATATAACTGTCCCTTTGTTTTAAAGAAGGTATGGGTTACTTCAGCCCATTTGTATCTTATGACTCTAAGGCTGATCTTTTCTCAGGTTAAAAGAAAAAGATTATACACTGGGGTCACTCTGCAAATGTTTTGCATTAGTGCAGAAATTGCCTTCGTGTTCTAAGATGTTTAAGCACCTACAAAGTTGTCGCCAGCCATCTGGGCTGCTGGGAACACTAAATCAATCTGTTGTATGCACAAAGCCAAGCAATTTATCTGTCAGGTAGTATTTCATTTAAAACATATTTCTGTGCAAAATTAAATACGTAAAATTGTCCATTTCTATACCCCAGTCTGGCGGTTTCCATTATTTTACAGACAAAATTGTCTTTTTAATGGACCAAGAAGGTCCTTGGGCATATTGGCCTTCGACTTCAGGAAGGAGCTTCTATTTACATTATGCGAATGTCCAGTAATTGCCGGGAGAAGTACCAGAGTCCTGGTGGATTGGTGAGTCTCTGCAACCTACCTTCGAGCATTACTCAGATGAACGCTGGGATCAGAGGTCAGATGAGGTTTTCCATGATGACTTCATGACAAAGTATCAGTCCATTATCCAATTTGATGTAGTTAGAAGCCAGAGCTCTATTTCATATCCTTATACTGGGGGCTGAGCAAGCTTTATGAAGCTTGAGTTTAATCTCCCTCTCAGATTTATGCTCTTCAACTCTGCCAATGCAGAAGTGCCTCCTGGCATGCCTTCCTTTCTCCACTGTCAGACGCCGATTTGCATTAGGGGAGTGTGCGGGCGTTGTACGTCGTGCACATACCTGTTCCATTAAAGTATTCCATTTTTCAATCATAAAAACCAAGCAGGAGTTGGATGAAAAATAACTGGCTCTCTTCCACCATTTTTGTATTTTTCTTTTCTTATAAATAAATGAATCGTTCCTAAAGTTGATGCATTTAATATGGGGATCCCAGTCTGGTATCATTTCTCCAGACCCGGGATCTGATTAATGACATAAATCTCAGCTGAATTTATGCTCCTGTTCACCTGGCAAAATGCAGTTTGTTCTTCCTTCACCCACAGAAAGGAAACGTGCAGGCGTCCGGTTTCTCATACCTGAGTGTGCCGGCGGGGAACAGAGAAAGGCTGTGGGGTACGTTTCAGAAAAAGGCTGCTTGGGAAGAGAAAAGCACTTTGTAGATTGGAAAATGTTATTAATATTCTTGAGTCCAAGTGTCTGTATCCTATTGGGTCAGTTTTCACAGGAGTGGTAATGCCTCCAAAATGCATCTATTTCCACCCAAAGATGCTCCATGAACTAGGAGGTTTGAGCTTCTCCCCACAAAGACGGGGCCAAGCTGTGCCCAGTCGTCACTGTCACTCCTCCCCTTCACACGCTCCTCCTGCCACCGCCCGCGAAGGCCCCTGGAGCCTCCTGTTGGGAATCTGGAGGTGCCCCCAGATTTTCCCACCTGACTGTGCAATTAAGGGCGGGTTCCTTATGGGCCAGTGCTAAATTCCCATCCTTAAACATTTCTAAATGTCAACAGAGGTGCTATAATATTAATACGTTCAGTGCCTCGTCCAACATGCAGGGTTGGCTGACTCCAGGGTGGGGTTTTAGGACTGTGGAATACAGGCTTGGCAAAGATGGTAGTCCTAGTTCCCTGTCCACGGATTTGATGACTAGGACACTCAAAAACTGCTCAGAGTCCTAAGAGCCTAGAGAGAGCTAAGGAGCTGAGCACAGAGCAGTGACTGGTCCCAGCGTAAGGCCAAGGTCCCTGGCTCTCTCCGGTGTGGCTCCTCAAAGGAAAAAGCAATTTTTTTTTTTTTTTTTTTTTTTTACCTCTCAGCACTTGCTGCCTGGTTTTCCACAAACCTTTGTTCCAAGGTCTCCTCACTGGTTTTCCTCCAGATATGCATCTCTCACTCACTGATGACAAAACTGTAGAGGCCCCCCAGCCCTCCAGGAGTTTGTCCTCAGCCCCTCCCTGGCCTCTCTGACTTCTTGTGACCTACAGTGTCACCAGGGTGGAGGCCCTCGCAGCTGGCCTGGGGCGCACTCCATTCTTTGCATGGACATGGGCTGCTCCTCTCGTATTTCTCTTGGCCCAGGAGACAACCTGGCCGGCTCTTGTGCATTTAATTCATCAACAAATGCTTGCTGAGCACCGAGCATGTGCCAGGCACGGCTCCCAGGTCCAAGATGCCAGTGAGTCCTACTGCCAGGGGCAGTGGTCACTGCCACTCCAGGTACTGTTTTGAGATCACACCCAGGGTCACTCTTGGCTTTGATGCACTTTCTGAGGCCGACTCCAGCCTGCTGTCCTGAACCTAAATCCCAAGTAGGGGGGTGGAATTGTAGATGTGGTTAATTGGTTACAGGCCCACCCTTGTGCTACCAGGGTCCAGGAATGGGGGTGGGTAACTGGGGACAATAATCAGGGTGGGGGTGGAGCCGGGGTTGGGTGTGGAATACAGGGTTTCCCTGGGCAAACATCCTGCAGGAGTCTTAGAGCCCCCTCCATGGCTTGGCCAGAGATTGGATTCTGCAGCCTCTATGAGTCTGGCCTGACTCCACTCACCCATGTAACTGCCGCCCCCTCTCTGGGTCCCGGGTGGAAGTGTGTCAGTGTCCCCAGGACTGGTGAGATCTTGGGGCCACGCAGCTGATCAGCATGCACTTCTCTGAGAGTTGAATAACCCTGGTAGGTTGATTAATGCCACCTGTGGCCACTCCCTGGGCAAGGAATTGGGGATTGTCCTTATTTCCTTTTATTAGAGTGACATTTCCCCAATGGGGTGAGCAGCAGAACATGCAGTGGGCTGTGTTTCCTCCCAGGAACTCAGGATCTTGTTATTCGACTCCTGGCACAGAGCGTCGTAGCAGGAGGACTAAGTCCTGGAACTGTGCTCTTAGAAAGCGTTAGGAAAACCCAGTCCAGGAAGGTGGCCGGGCTGGGAGTGAGTTTATCACAGTAAATAGCCTGCCCTTCCTATTTTTCAAATTATCTCCTTGTATGAGAGAAGCAGAGCTTAGAGTGAAAAGGTCGTGGTCACCATGGTTAATTAAGTGCAAGCATGAAACACATCCAAGTGGACAGGCCCACATTAAGTCTACATTTAGTTAAATTATCCAGACGGTTAAGAAAGGTCAAAGCTGTACTTACGTAATCCACAGGATCTGATCAAGTTAGTAATTATTAGGCCTTTCGAGTTTTCAGGGGATGTTATTGGACTGAGAGGGTGTCCAGGATCAGGTGGCACGCGTGTGAAGCCGTGTTGCTGCCCTCCACAGCTCTTCAGCAGGTGGAGGCACCAGGTTTCCTGAACTTCAGAGAGGGGTGCTGCGACAGGCTGCGGGCCCTTTCCTGGAGGGCTCCCCGTTTCGCTTTCCTTCCTGGAACCTGCACACGTGCCGCTTGGGAAATGTGGTTGGTTTTACCCAAAGGGTGGCGCTGAGACGCAGGCAGAAAGAGCGAGAACTATGACGTGGCCTCAGAAACGTGGCATGTTTCGGTTCCACGGCCCGGGATGGGGACGTCTTTTCCCTTCCAGTGAACATGAAACTCAGCCTGGCACCCCCTGCCTTCAGGTGCCCCATCGTGGAGCTGACCCCCAAGGACCACTTAGTGGGAGCCAGCAGGGACAGGCTGGCTCTGTCCACCCCGGGAGCACAGGCCCTGGGCTCCGCCCTGCTTGGTCTCGCTCCCAGGTAACGGTCCTCTGCACAGTGGCAAGGCCACTCATTGGAACTGACACTCTGTGATGGGCTCAGACAAACACAGGGCCTGGCTGGCCTCCTGGCGCCCTGTGACGGGGAGTGACCCCACATGGTTATCATTTGATTGAAACGATCAACTCATTTCCCAGAGGTCACGGGATAGCCGCGGGCTCCAAATCGGAAGAGACTGGGCCTCATTGCCTGATTACCAGCCGAAGCCCCAGCTGAGTTCAAGGATACGCGTCGCGGAGCACTATTTCCTACTGCTCATGGCTGGAATGCAGAAGTCAGGTGATGCAACCTCGAGGGAGTTCCTTCTGTGCTCCTGTAGGCTGTAGAGCTGGCAGTGGGCGACCCCCGCCCACCCCTGAGAAGGCTACGATCCCTGCCTGGGTGCGGTGGGGTGGGATGCAAGAGCTCCAGGCCCGCGGCCGCCCTCTGCAGCGCTGGGGAAGGCCTGGGTGTGTGCGTGGAGCTGGGAAGGGGAAGTATATTGATTTGCTTGGACGCCCTGACAAAGTTCCGCACACTGTGGGGCTCAGACAACAGGAATTTAATGTCTCCCGGTTCTGGAGGCCAGAAGTCCTAAATCAAGGTGGAAGGCGCTAGGGCAGAACCCCTACCCAGCCTCTCTCCTGCCTCAGGGGCCCCAGGCATTCCTGGCTGGGGATGCATCTCCCCATCCCCCCTCTGTACCTGGGGTTCTCCCCGAGTCTCCCATCGTCTGCCCTTTCTGCGTGCCTGTCTCTGTGTCCAAATTTCCCCTTTTGTAAGGACGTCAATCACACTGGATTAGGGTCCACCCCAGTGAGCTCATTTTAACTTGATTACTTCTGTGAAGACCCTATTTCCAAATAAAGTCACGTTCTGAGGCATGGGGGGTTGGGCTTCCACATATCTTTCTGGGAGGACACAACTCAACATCAGCAAGAACTGTGGTGAGCACGTGCTGTTCTGGAAGGCTCCTCTCTCTGGACACAGCCCCAGCCCTGTGGGCCCCGTGGGTGGCCCCATGTGCCTCCCTGCAGAGGCTGGAGACCTGGGCCGCTTTCCTGATGCTCAGACCCATCACCAGGCAAGTGGGAACTCATTCTACACGTGACAGATATCCTCTGCGCCTTCTGACAGGTTCCGGCACCAAGGATGAGCAGCCCCCCGAGGCCTGGCATCTTCTCCATCAACCATTGTCCTGGGTTTGGGCTTCCTAGAGCCTTCTCCAGTGGTGCTGAGAGGTGGCCCTGGCCTTGGGGACAGTGGTGGACCTGACTTGGATAAATTTGAATGGAAGGGAGTGGACACCCATGGTGGTATCAGGAGAGCTGGGATCTCTCTGGAGCAGCCTGGTGAAGCCACTGCTAAAGGTCTGGGTGTCATCCCCTGCTGCTCAGTGTCCCAGGCCTGACACTCTGTGGATCCCTGACCGGAGGCACCACCTGACTCCCACCTCCTGCTGGAGCTGCAGGGACAACCCCAGGTTTTCGCTTGAAAAACTTTGCCGGCAGCACATGGGCAGTTCCAATACAGTGAGAGAGGAGAGGCCCAAGACAGTGAACAGGGTGTGCAGGGAGCTGGGAGGGCAGTTCACCACTTGCTCCGCATTATTTAGAAGTGGCATGTCCTTCATCCTCTCCTCTTCTTCCTCAGTTTCCCTTCATCGCCATTGCTGGAGGATTAAGCATCCACTCAGGGACACAACTGCTCTCCACAGCGAGCTCGCTATACCCCAGCGCGGAGGCCTGGGCCGGACTGTGTGACGGGTGGCAAGCAAAGTCCGTCTGAGTGTTCTTTTCAAACCCTGGTTTTTGACCTGCTAAGTCTCTTCAGCATGTAAATACTTTAAGTGATGGCAGAAATCCGTATTGTTCCGCTTTGCAAAAATCTGAATGAAATTAGTAGTGATTATAACCAAACGTGTTCTGGATTTGCGTTCAAGATTTACGCACTAGTTTTAGAGAGGGATCCATCAACTGATTCTTTGGAAAACACCAGCCCACTTGTCCCGATCACCAGCTCAGGGGGAGGGAGGTGCAAATAGAAGACATGAGTTCCAGGTTCAATTTTGGTTTGGGGCATAGATTTGTGTCGGTCTAGTAAGTTCACAGTTGAGCTCTGCCATGAAATGGCAAGAATGTCACCTGCCAGCAGCACTCAGCTTTCTCAGGCAGCTCCCCTGGGAGCACGGCCTCCTTGGGTTAGGACCATGCAAGCGTAAAGTGTCTCAGTGAGATCCCTCCCTGGAAGCGCCTGGCTCTGGTGAGGATAAAAGTCTGGGTTCCTGTCCTAGATTCCAGAGATTTGCATAGGAGATGGGCTCAAACTGTTGCCAAGAAGATTCTGTTACAAGGGTTCAAAAATTCTCAGTGGTGATGAGGGTCTGGAACAAACCTCGACAGCAGACAAAGCAGCCACCAGGCCCTGCCTCTGCGGCCAGCAGGCCTAGGGGTATGCAGGGTGCAGGCAGGGTGGGCTGGGCGATGAGGGTGCAGTGCCCCAGACAGCTGTGGGTGGTATGGGAGGGGCATTAGTCAGCGGGTCTTGGGAAGCAGTGAAGGTCAGTGCGCAGGATTTTAGCTCAGCCCGCCCTGCAGAGGTGCCAGCAGGAGGGGATCACTTATGACAATGGTGCCCGTTCCTGGGATCTGTGCCTGGGGCGTCCTGTCCCCCCTCATAGCTTCATGCCAATGGGCTCCCTCCCCGGGCCTCTCACTCCACACTTTCTGCACACTCCAAGGTCACTGTCCTCTGCAGTGTCCCAGACGGCGGTCATGCTTAAGTGGCTTCTTCTAGTGGAAGTTTCCAAGGGAGTGAAGCCCTCAGTGGAGAATCAGTGGCCGGCGCCCTTCCCGGGCTGATCTGCGATAGGCCGCAGCTCCGGCCCTGCTCCATCCTTCACTCCGACTTCATCTGTAACCTCAGTGTTCCTGCAACCGTGGCTGCTCTAGAAACCCTCTCGGACCAGACACTGGGAAGCTCCAGCCTGCTGGGCTCTGACTGATTCCTTCAGGTTCTCTTTCAGTGCCGTAGCAATGTCCTCCCACACCCCTCTCACCCCAACTCAGCCTCGGGGAGACCACGGCACCTGAGGTCAGAGGTCTCCCCTGCCTCCTCCTCTCCCAGCCCTTGCAGGCGTCTGTGTTGTGCCATGTTGAGAGTGAGTCTCTGCGGGGAACCCGGGAAGCCCAGATGAACCGGTGTGCTGGGAGCACACGAGCCGTATGCGCACCCACACGCACACAGCCGCCAAAAACAAGGGTGTGGATGTCCCCAAACCCTCTGCGTGCTGCCCCACCTGCACTGTCTTTGTTCCTCCTCCGCCCCCCGTGGCTCCCAGGCTGGCCCGCTGCCTCTCGCCTGTCCCTGGCACCTCCTCCCTAGGCCATGTCGGGGCCTCTGCTGGCTCTCGCGGCATGTGGTTCTTACTTCCACCACAAGGACTGCCACTTGGTACCGAAGCAATCATGATAAGGTCCTGCCCCCAATGGGCTGGGCCTGCTGCAAGCAGGGCATGTGACTTTCTTTCCTAAAGGCCCTGGAGTTAGCGCCCAGGAGGTGAACACGTGCGGAATGAGCGTGTGTCTCCGGCTCTCTCCAGCTCTGTGTCCAGCTCCTGCGTCTATACCTGTGCTCTGGTCCATCTGAGTCCATTTCTACACTCCTATCTCGGTCATCTCGCTCGCTTTGATATTTATGTCTATGCTACGCCCACGTATCCATGTCTATCTAGATCCAGACTGTGTCCGTCTATATCTGTACGTGTGCCCATGTTCATCTGTGTCTGTGTATGTCTGTACTCTTCTGCGTGTAACCGTGTCTATCTATTGACATACTTTTTAAAAAGTCTCTCTCTATGCGTCTATGACACGGCCACCCCTGGAGCATCAGACCGGGCTGGGAGCCGCTGTCCGGTGAAGGCAGAGCCGGCTCCCCCGCTGTTATCCCGTTGCCGCGTCTCTGGCGTCTCTTCCTGTTTTAGGACAATAGAGCCATACTTCTCACAACTGTGGTGAATCTGCAGAGCAGTTCTTACTCTTGGTCTCTAGAACTACTTTCTGTTCTGCAAACAAGGTGCAGCACTGAGTTTCTCATGCATGAACTTAAAGACTTCTGTATTCTGTTGGCACAGTCCCCGTGCCTTTCATTACCTGCGTTTTGTTTTAGGACATTTCTCCAGTTTAAAAACTCACCAGAATATTAAAAATAGCCCTGGAAATCTGGAACTTTTCATAACACAACTATGCAATATAATATAAAGGTTCGAGTCCCTCTGTAAAATGAGACACCCAAGAACGGTGTCCCCCCGGCTCTAACTGAGAGGCTCGGCTCAGTCACTCGGATGCCGCCGGGACGTTTGGACTCAGAGTGCAGCCTAGGACTTCACTGACTTCTATAAACTGGCAGCATCCCGCCCCAGTGACCTTCGCGGGTCGTTATGAATCTCCCCAAACACTAACCCTAAGCTTCTTTTCCTCATGCTCAACTTTGCCTTTGGGTGAAGCAAGATGTCGGAAGAGCTTACCAGCAAACGTGCCTGCAAGTGCAGCCCGCTGCTACCGCGTCCCAGACGGCATCCTCGCGCTCCGCCGGTGGTGGAGGTGAGCGCCCCGGGTGCAGGCAGAGCCTTGAGGAAGAGGTGCAAGTGCCCCGGTCAATCCCGCCTCTCGGCGGGGGCTCTGCTCGCACAGCAGAGACGGCGCCACGCAGGGCCTCTTGCGGGGCTGGAATCCCGTGGGGCAAAAATGGCTGTTAAAACTGGGTTGTCACGGACTTCGAATTTGTTTAACAAACGTCCGATTCTGACCACGACAAGAGTGAGGATGACGGTGGTGGCCCTTTCCAGGAGGTGCTCCGCCTCCCTTACGTCTCAGCCCTGAAACAATCTTTGTTTCCAGATGCTGCCGTGGAACCCTAGAAAATAACAAAGGGATTTCGTGAAAAACTCCTTAGTCTGTGGGATGAACCCGGAGCGCTGACAAGGACAGCTCGAGGCTTATTTTTAGATCCTCTGGAGAGATAGTGTGTGTGAGGGAAAGTCAGAGAGGAAGAGCTGACAGAGAACGATTTAAATCATAATAACTTCATAAAACAGAGTTTTCTTGTAATATTCCTTGGTAATGTTGAGCTGAAAATAGATTTACAATCAAAATGGGCTTAATCTGATATTAAAGAATTCTCTTAAAATCCCCCAAACAATTGAGATTTTTTTTCCCCTTTGGTTTGTTTTGCGTTAGCTCCTCCAAGAGGCTGTGGAAGTAAAGAAATATATTGACGTGAATGAAAGTGAGTTTTATGTCGCTGAGTGGGGGATTTTCAACTCCTGATTATCTACTGCAAATAGCCCTGCCTGGGTGAGGGGGGTGGCGCCCCGCGCCCCGCCTGAGGAGTCACTCCTAACGGGACGGGATGTGACGGGGTATGGGGGCTCTGACACCACCACGTGGGGGTGTAGCCGTTCCCGCAGCTAATCCGTATTTCTGAGTCCAGACCTAGTGCACTCAAAAGGATGAGAGATCTAGGTCATCCCTGAGAACAAGGCACCCAGACATGCCCTAAAGTTCTGGCCTAACCCCCCAGTTGCTCAGGTCAGACACTGAGAAAGTGGAAAATTTCAGGAAAAGTCTTCACCAGGGCTTGTCCCCTCTCTGGCCCTTCAAGAACACGGTTGTGGCATCTTTAATGTCATCAAAGTGCATAATTTTTGTGTGGCTTCTTGTCCTGATGAAGACCCTTTCATATGGGGGGAGCCAATCTATTTCACAGCACATCCATTACTTCAGTTGATGAGGTCTAATAAAAATTCTTAATTAAAAATAATTGTAATAATGCTAATATCATAATCAGAGCCATAATTCCTATTTTCCCATATAAAATCATTTGATTTTAAAACAAATCACCACATGGCTCTCACTTGGCTTCTTATTGACCAAATTAATCAAATAGGAGAGAATATTTTAAAGTAAAACCACTATGCTGTAGACTATTTCCTTCATGGCTATAGGAGCATATCAGAAGCTCCTAATTTTGACGGAGCCACAGGGATCCATCTCCATACCTGCGCGTGGCATCCCAGCTACCCCAGCATCGCAGAACCCAAGCGCTTGCAACTTGGTAACACCCACATCTGTTTGCTGCTAAGTTCCACGCTGATTCACAAAGGCTGTAGTGTATTTCCCAACACCCCCTCTGCGCCTTCGCAATCAGATTATGCCATTGGACACAGACAATAAATCACTGTAATTGTTCTAATACAGCCTGGCCACGTGGCTGGAAACCTTACCTTTTGCAAGGTGCTGCGTGCTCTGGCTGCCACAGCCCATGCATTTCCTCGGGGAGTGCGGGGGAGCTCGGCACGGGTGAATGCAAAGAGAGCCCTCTAGTAGTCTGTTTTCTGTTGCTTTTAGCAGAATACCTGAACTCAGTAATATATAAGGAAATAAATTTATTTCGTACAGGTCTGGAGGCTGAGAAGTCCAAGGTCAAGGGGCCGAATCTGGTGAGAGCCTTTCTCCAGTGGGGACTCTACAGAGACCAGAGGCAGCGCCAGGCATCACAGGGCGAGGGGGCTGAGTGGGCTAACAAGGCAGCCCGGGCTCTTCCTCTTCTTAGAAAGCCCCCAGCTCCCCTGCCACGATAACCCATTAATCCATTACCCCCTCAATCCATGACCGGATTAATCCATTCTTGAGGGCTCACTTCTTAAAGTCCCCACCTCTCAATACTGCCAAATTGGGGATTAAGTTTCAATATGCGTTTTGGAGGGGACATTCAAACCATAGCAAGACCCAACCAGAGCCGTTAGTGGCCAGGACGGCCCCACGCCGGGTCCACAGGGATGGCTTGGAGATGAAATATGGGCTGACTTGCACTTCGAGTTCCTAAGGATGCTCTCAGCCCTGTGGTCTCGCAGTCACGTGCACGGTGCCTGCTCCAACAGCTTTCAAGGTAAATCATGACTTTAGAGGAGTGTCACACATGATTGATGAATCTGAACAGCGAAAGGCGAAGAGGAAATGAATAATAAGTTGAATATGCTAGGCATAATGTTTGATTTTTTTTAACGTTAATGATTTCATGTAAATCTACCTTGGCCATTATTGAGGTTTATGAATAAGCTCAGGGCCAAATTCTTAGTCATTCAAAGGTTCTGAGTTTTCAAACTGTATATCGCCTGCTGTCCTGGAAGGAGCTGAGAGTAATCTCATTTGAAGATGGCTGCTTTATAGCTGCTGGACTCTTGGCTCCGGTCCCAGCCCTTTATTACCTTTGGCAGGTGATGGTGGAGAACGGTTTGCTGCGAGAGGCTGTGGAAGCGGAGCCCTGTTCCAGAGGACCCGTGGGCGGGGTACAGGGAAGGAAACATAGTTGTCCAGAACGTGTCGACTCTCACCTTTTGAACCCTGGCGCAGGACCTTTGATTGTAAGGTCTGTGGTGGGCTGAACCGTGGCCGCCAAAGACACGTCCACCCAGAACTTATGAATGTGACCTTATTGGAAAAGGGTCTTTGCAGACTCAATTAAACTGAGGATCTTGAAATGAGCTCTTCCTGGATGTAGGGTAAGACCTCAACCCAGCGACAGTGGTCCTTAAAAGAGCAGGGGGAGACGAAGGGACGCGCGGAGAGGAAGGCCTTTTGAAGACCGAGGCAGACGTTGGAGAAACACACTGAAACTCAGGGAGCACCCAGGGCTGCCGGCAACCAGCAGAAGGTGGGAGGGGGGCAGGCAACAGATTCCCTCTCGGAGCCTGAGGAAGGAATAAGCCCTGCTGACACCTTGGGTTTGCACTTCTGGCCTCCAGAACAAGGAGAGAACAAAGGTCTATTGTTCTATGCAATGAAGTTAGTGGAAATGTGTTACACCCCGGGAAGCTGATACAGTGTCTATAACACGTGCTCCGGCCACCTGTACCTTTGTGGACATTTTAAGTGAATGTAATATTTCCTTCCCCATATTTTTCTATTTGTTTCACATATCTGAAGCCTGGGTTCATTTTAGTGGGTAGATTTTCCTTGGCCAAAAGGTGCCTCTGTGCTCCGTAGCCCTGCTTACGGCACTCCAAACCTTAAGGGGTCCCTCACCTGGCTTCTGCCTGAGGTCAGGCTCCCAGAAGCAGAGCCCGGGGCGGGGATTTGGGCAGGTGCGGCCAGCTGAGGGAATGCACCGCAGCACCTCAACAGGAGGAGGCAGGAGAAGGGGCAGAGGCGCCAGCAGGGGTGTGGTCTCCCCAAAGCCTAGCCTTGGCCTGACCCGGGGTGGGCTGCCGGGTCTCCTGGGTATGAGACAACCGGTGCTTCTACCCCCTTTCTGTCAGTCATTGGTTGCAGCTGGGGAGGGCGTGGGGGTAGGTAACCCTGTAGGTTTCCGGGAACTGGGACCAGGAGGTGGGGATTTGGGTGGGCACCGACAGCACCTACTGCAGGTGTGCCCACAGGTGAGGGGTTCCTCGGCAGACACTCCTATGCCTTCCTTGTCACCAACCCATTTCAGAACTGCCACCCTATTTGTAATTTTGAACCAACTAGGACCTATTAATATTTGTCCCCTGACCATTGGGCTTTGCAGTGTCTCAAGACATACACCAAATTTCTCCTCAATTCCCCCAGACACAGGCATTTGGCCTCCCTCTGTTGGGGTGTCTACAGGCAATATTCAAGTTGTCACTCTTGTTTTTCTCAACATTTCAAAATGGACGATCAAGGGAATGGTGTATTTTAGCTTAACTTGTTCCTTCGCTCATTCATCCCGTACCCCCTGAGAACCAGGTGTGGCGTCAGGGGCTGAGGCCACAGCAACAAACTCTGCACACCTGCCCTTCCCAGGAGCGCAGCGCCTGCGGCAGGGGCAGGCTGTGAGCAGAGCATGAGGACCCGGTGGACGGCTGCCACCACTGACACTGGGACCGACAGCTGTGGGGTGCTTTGGGAGCCCCTAACCCTGGCAGATCAGAGAAGCAGGCAGAGAAGGATTCCTGGCAGGGTAGGCGCTCACCAAGCGGAAAAGAGAGTAGCACAGCAAGGCCTTGGAGATGCCAGGAAGCGGCGACTTTCGCACGCGCAGAGAGGAGTCCGGCTTGGCTGAGGGAGAATGCTAGGGAGAGCAGTGCAAGGTGGTGTCGGGGGTGAGGCGGCCGGGCCAAACAGTTCAGGGAGGAAGTTTAGGTTGACAGGTTCTACACTGTTATTGAAATTTGGGAATTATGGCAAAAAATAAAAGGAAGAAAAGGCCCCTACCTCCTAAGGTGGTGTGGGGACTAAAGGAATCCAGCGCTGGCTCAGGGAGTGCGCCTGGTACATTTGGGCTGTAAAGAACCTTTAGCAGTGCTTGGCCTACTGCAGGGACTTGATAAATATTTGCTGAATGGAAACCCTGCATTTTGCCATGAAACATCGTGCACATTTTAGATCCGATGACATAACTTCTTTGGGTTTAATATGAGATGATTTTTCTCCAATGGCACAGTCAGAATGGCTGCTCTGGCAGGTGTGCCTCGCCCGTGCCGGCACCCTGCAGCCTGCTGGGGGCTAGAAAGTGTGTGCCCCAGGTGGGAAGGCAGTGTGCAGGCTGAGGGAAGCCACGGGGGAAGCACGGGCTGAACCAGTTGTGCCCCACTGCGGCAAGCTCCCTACTTAATGTCAGGGACGAGTGGCCAGACTAGCTGCCGCCGGTCACTGAAGACATGTGAAATGCCCTGTTCTGCTTCACCGTGCCCCAACACAGCCAGCTAAGAAGACCACTCAGGGGAGGAGCCGCATGCAATTAGAGGATGCGATTCACAGGTCTGCACATGCTAAACGACCTTTGTGGACAGGACTCTACTGGGGCAAGGACGGTGGGTTCACGGCTGCTGCTCGAGGCTCAGTCTACCAAAGTGGAGGGAACGCTCACAAGTTCTTGGGTGAAGGCATGAAAAGTTAAAAAGCTCAGGTTGTAAATCTTTCTCTTCACTCCTGGTGGCAGAACTTCTGATACTCAGCTTGCCTGGGTGGGACAAGGTGCCCACACGTTTTTTATCTCTTCAGATGGTGAGCCACTTCTCTAAGATATTAGCCAAGCTATGTGTCTCATCATCTGTCATTATGGGATCGGTTGGTAAAAAAAAAAACAAAACTGTCATTATAAATTTCTCTAATGAAACAAAGGATATTGCCGTGGGAACCCTGATTCTTAATTTCCAGAAGTTTCTAAGCTTGATTCATAAACTTAATGCCACAGGAACCCAGCTGTTTTAGCAAGCACAGGAAGGACACCATTTAAGATGGCACTTCCATTAAGTGGGGAAAACAACCAAAAGAAACCAATGCTTTTAAAAACTGTCTGAGATATTCTCATGCAGTACGATATAGCATTGATTGATACATGAATCAGGGAAAACAGGAAATTCAACTTTCCAGTAGTGAAATTACAACTTCCTACGGCACGTGGGCATGCGCTATTGGGGTCCTAGAGAGTGAGAGTTCTTTCCCAGCCGCGCTCTGCGGGGGAAGAGCTGTGTGGATCCTTCTGTGAACCTCAAAGACAGTCGGCTGCTAAAGGGTTTCTTGTAATCCTGCTTCTACCGTGGCGGCAGAGCCCAGCCTGTCGATGAGAGGCTCTCATTGCAAACTCGGTAAGTTTTTGCGATGTGCCTTTGGGAGAAAGGGAACAAATTAGAAAGGGAAAGAAGCAGGGACATGTGAAGGGAGGGGAGCAGCCACCCTGTCCCCAGGTCGCTTCCATGTGGCTTTGGAGAATGAAGAAGGAACCTCAAGGAGGATGAACTCTCATGCCTGGAAGCAGGTGTGACTCTCCTTTCTTTGTCCTTTTCTCTGCCCTTCCAAATGTACAGGCTTTTAGAGGTTGATCCAAGTATTCTAAGGGTCAGGTGTGAAGGTTCCTCAATGGCGATGACCCCAGCAAGCTCTAAGCATTATTGCCCAGGCTGGTCCAGCTGTTCCTGAGGCTGGGCAGGGGTCCAGGTCACGGGCAGACTCACGGATCCCCGGTACGATGGCCCTTCTCAGTGATAATCCTGTTTCTTCCCACCGGCTAGCCGCGGCTTGGTTGGGAGCCACATGCAAACTGTTCCTGGAAGTCAATGATATCGATATCCCCAGCTCTGAAGTCCACAATTAATCTGCTTCAGGGATTCCTGCTCCAGAGCCCGTGCCAAGCCTGGCTGCTAGATAATCCGCAGCCTCCAAAGAGGGTTCCAGAAGAATCGGGAGCCAGGAGCAAATATTTCACAAGGTGCATGAACAGTTGACTTGCTCACGTGCTACCCTTGGGCACATTGACGTCACCTGCTGGCTCTCTGGGACGCAGCCGAGCACCCTGCTGTGACGTAGGCACGTGGGCTGGGGCCTCGTGCATGGGCTGTAACCAAGGAGCAGCTAGAAAGGTGACACACTGGGGTGCAGCTGCTGGGCACTCTGATGGCAGGTGGGTGGGGGATCAGGAAGGAGACAGGCAGGAGTTGTATAGGCTGTGCCAGAGGGCGAAGTGTCAGACCGCCGCCCCCCGGTCAGAAGCAGCGGTGGAGACACACCCACACTCGTACATGGCTCGTCGCGTTTCATGTGGAAGAGCTGAGAGCTCTTCTGTCTTGCTTTTGCTCAATTAGTGTTTGTTGGATGCCTGAATAAAA